>NW_026780079.1:0-55965 GCF_030144855.1 Hypanus sabinus
CTTGGATAGACAGGGACTGATTAGGGATAGTAAACTTGGCTTTGTGCGTGTAGGATACGTTTAGTCAATCTTATAGAGTTTTTCAAGGTAGTTACCCAGAGAAGGGAGTGGATGTGTTGACTGCACGGATTTGAGCAAGGCCTTTGACAAGGTCCTGCATGGGCGGTTGGTCAAGAAGGTTCAGCCCCCTTGACATTCGGGTTCAGGAAGTAAAATTAACCATTGGCTTCACAGGAGAAGCCAGAGAGTGGTAGTAAGTGGTTGCATCTCTGACTGGAGGCCCGTGACTAGTGGTGTACCACAGGAATCAGTGCTGGGTCTGTTGTTGCTTGTCATCTATCTCAACAATCTGGATGATAATATGGTTTTACTGGATCAGCAAATTTGTGGAGGACACCAAGATTGGGGGTGTAGTGGATAGTGAGGAAAGTTATCAAAACTTACACAGCATGATTTGAACCAGTTGAAAAAATGGGCTGAAAAATGGCAGATGGAATTTAATGCAATCAAGTGTGAAGTGTTGCACTTTGGAGGACCAACCAGGGTAGAGCAAGACACTGAGTGCTGTAGGAGAGGGATCCGGGAATACGGATCCATAATTCCTTGTAAGTGGTGTCACAGGGTCATAAAGAATGCTTTTGGGATGTTGGCCTTCATAAATCAAAGTGCTGAATATGGGAATTGGGATGATGTGTTCAAGTTGTATAAGACATTGATGAGGCCTAAAAGCAGTTCCCTTTTCATCTCCATCCTAAATTTACTCCCCCAAATCTTGAGGCTATGTCCCCTAGTTCTGTTTTCTTTTTGTGTGCAAGTTAGTATAAAGTCACGAGCATGTGGTGTGCCTCAACAGATCTGTGGTTTATTAGTGAGGCAATATAAGATGCTGACATGCAGTTTAGAGAGGGAGCGAACAATGGACTGCTTTCTGCAGCAGATGCTTGTTGTCTTCTTGCAGCTATGTGTAGGTAATGTGTGTTATAACAGTTCCTGTGCGAATGGATCAGCATACTATAATGGTTCTGTAGCTATCCATGACAAGGGACTGTAATGCCCTCTAGATCTGGGTCCGTGGACCCCAGGTTGGGATCTTCTGAATCACTGGGATGAGAATGCGAAAGGAGCTGTCAGCGCATGTTGTGAACGTGTTCAACTTCAACACTTGAGAGTTCTTGTAAGTATGTGGATGGAGGGTTATGGACCAGGTGCAGGTTGATGGGATGAGGCAATTAATGGTTCAGCATGGACTAGATGGGGCCAAAGGGCCTGTTTCTGTGCAGCATTGCTCTGTGACTCTATACCAACCCTCACTTAGCTCTCATCTTATTTTTCCTCTCTTATCCTTATTGTGCACTGTCGTTCAGTTCAGTTCATCTCTTGCCACACCAGCCTGGTCCACTTCACCTCACGAATCTATTCCAAAATCTCCCGCACTGCTCACTGAGCCCTGAGCACTCTCCAAGAGAGAACCTTCCCTATTGATTCCTGTTATTGGTGCCAGCCCAGATCCGTGAAAAGATCTCACCATCCAGGCCAGGCGACCTTCTCACATCTCCCATCAGGCACAAGGAAACCCCTCACCATCCCTTAATCAAACATCCCCACAGTCCGGGCCCGACAACCTTCTCACTCCATCGGGCACGAGGAAACCCCTCACCATCCCTTCATCAAACATCCCCACAGTAGGTAGAGTCTCTGTCAGTCCGTCTGCTCCAATCAAACTCACATCCCACCTGTCTGGTTTGTATGTAGAGTCTCTGTCAGTCCCACGATCAAACTCACATCCCATCTGTCTGGTTTGTATGTAGAGTCTCTGTCAGTCCCCCGATCAAACTGACATCCCATCTGTCTGGTTTGTATGTAGAGTCTCTGTCAGTCCCCCGATCAAACTCACATCCCATCTGTCTGGTTTGTATGTAGAGTCTCTGTCAGTCCCCCGATCAAACTCACATCCCACCTGTCTGGTTTGTATGTAGAGTCTCTGTCAGTCCCCCGATCAAACTCACATCCCATCTGTCTGGTTTGCATGTAGAGTCTCTGTCAGTCCCCCGATCAAACTCACATCCCATCTGTCTGGTTTGCATGTAGAGTCTCTGTCAGTCCCCCGATCAAACTCACATCCCACCTGTCTGCTTTGTATGTAGAGTCTCTGTCAGTCCGTCTGCTCCAATCAAACTGACATCCCCGTCTGTCTGGTTTGTATGTCGCGTCTCTGTCAGTCCCCCAATCAAACTCACATCCCGTCTGTCTGGTTTGTATGTAGCGTCTCTGTCAGTCCGTCTGCTCCAATCAAACTCACATCCCGTCTGTCTGGTTTGTATGTAGAGTCTCTGTCAGTCCGTCTGCTCCAATCAAACTCACATCCCATCTGTCTGGTTTGTATGTAGCGTCTCTGTCAGTCCGTCTGCTCCAATGAAACTCACATCCCATCTGTCTGGTTTGTATGTAGAGTCTCTGTCAGTCCGTCTGCTCCAATCAAACTCACATCCCGTCTGTCTGGTTTGTATGTAGAGTCTCTGTCAATCCGCCGATCAAACTCACATCCCGTCTGTCTGGTTTGTATGTAGAGTCTCTGTCAATCCCCCAATCAATCTCACATCCCGTCTGTCTGGTTTGTATGTAGAGTCTCTGTCAGTCCGTCTGCTCCAATCAAACTCACATCCCACCTGTCTGGTTTGTATGTAGAGTCTCTGTCAGTCCCCCTATCAAACTCACATCCCATCTGTCTGGTTTGTATGTAGAGTCTCTGTCAGTCCCCCGATCAAACTCACATCCCATCTGTCTGGTTTGTATGTAGAGTCTCTGTCAGTCCGTCTGCTCCAATCAAACTGACATCCCGTCTGTCTGGTTTATTTTAGACCTTGAATATAAAGTACATGAACACTATTGCACTTGTGGATCAGAATAATTTCAATTGACCCCCAACCATCATGAGTGGTGTATATAGTGGAAAAACTTGCATTTACCCTGAGCTCGGGTGAGACTAGACTAGAGGTCAAGGGTTAAGGTTGAAAGGGGATCCTGAGGAGGAACTTCTTCATTCAGAACAGGGGTTGCTGACCTTTCTGATGCCATGGACTAATAATAATAAGCAAGGGGTCCGTGGACCCCAGGTTGGGATCTTCTGAAGCACTGGGATGAGAATGCGAAAGGAGCTGTCAGCGCATGTTGTGAACGTGTTCAACTTCAACACTTGAGAGTTCTTGTAAGTATGTGGATGGAGGGGTTATGGACCAGGTGCAGGTTGATGGGATGAGGCAATTAATGGTTCAGCATGGACTAGATGGGCCAAAGGGCCTGTTTCTGTGCAGCATTGCTCTGTGACTCTATACCAACGCTCACTTAGCTCTCATCTTATTTTTCCTCTCTTATCCTTATTGTGCACTGTCGTTCAGTTCAGTTCATCTCTTGCCACACCAGCCTGGTCCACTTCACCTCACGAATCTATTCCAAAATCTCCCGCACTGCCTCACTGAGCCCTGAGCACTCTCCAAAGAGAGAACCTTCCCTATTGATTCCTGTTATTGGTGCCAGCCCAGATCCGTGAAAAGATCTCACCATCCAGGCCAGGCGACCTTCTCACATCTCCCATCAGGCACGAGGAAACCCCTCACCATCCCTTCATCAAACATCCCCACAGTATGTAGAGTCTCTGTCAGTCCGTCTGCTCCAATCAAACTCACATCCCACCTGTCTGGTTTGTATGTAGAGTCTCTGTCAGTCCCACGATCAAACTCACATCCCATCTGTCTGGTTTGTATGTAGAGTCTCTGTCAGTCCCCCGATCAAACTCACATCCCATCTGTCTGGTTTGTATGTAGAGTCTCTGTCAGTCTACCGATCAAACTCACATCCTATCTGTCTGGTTTGTATGTAGAGTCTCTGTCAGTCCGTCTGCTCCAATCAAACTCACATCCCACCTGTCTGGTTTGTATGTAGAGTCTCTGTCAGTCCCCCGATCAAACTCACATCCCATCTGTCTGGTTTGTATGTAGAGGTCTCTGTCAGTCCCCCGATCAAACTCACATCCCGTCTGTCTGGTTTGTATGTAGAGTCTCTGTCAATCCCCCGATCAAACTCACATCCCTTCTGTCTGGTTTGTATGTAGAGTCTCTGTCAGTCCGTCTGCTCGAATCAAACTCACATCCCGTCTGTCTGGTTTGTATGTAGAGTCTCTGTCAGTCCGTCTGCTCCAATCAAACTCACATCCCATCTGTCTGGTTTGTATGTAGCGTCTCTGTCAGTCCGTCTGCTCCAATCAAACTCACATCCCGTCTGTCTGGTTTGTATGTAGAGTCTCTGTCAGTCCCCCGATCAAACTCACATCCCACCTGTCTGGTTTGTATGTAGAGTCTCTGTCAGTCCGTCTTCTCCAATCAAACTCACATCCCATCTGTCTGGTTTGTATGTAGAGTCTCTGTCAATCCCCCGATCAAACTCACATCCCATCTCTCTGGTTTGTATGTAGAGTCTCTGTCAGTCCCCCAATCAAACTCACATCCCATCTGTCTGGATTGTATGTAGAGTCGCTGTCAGTCCCGCGATCAAACTCACATCCCATCTGTCTGGTTTGTATGTAGAGTCTCTGTCAGTCCCCCGATCAAACTCACATCCCATCTGTCTGGTTTGTATGTAGAGTCTCTGTCAGTCCCCCGATCAAACTCACATCCCATCTGTCTGGTTTGTATGTAGAGTCTCTGTCAGTCCCCCGATCAAACTCACATCCCATCTGTCTGGTTTGTATGTAGCGTCTCTGTCAGTCCCCCGATCAAACTCACATCCCGTCTGTCTGGTTTGTATGTAGAGTCTCTGTCAGTCCCCCGATCAAACTCACATCCCGTCTGTCTGGTTTGTATGTAGAGTCTCTGTCAGTCCCCCTGCTCCAATCAAACTCACATCCCGTCTGTCTGGTTTGTATGTAGCGTCGCTGTCAGTCCCCCGATCAAACTCACATCCCGTCTGTCTGGTTTGTATGTAGAGTCTCTGTCAGTCCCCCTGCTCCAATCAAACTCACATCCCGTCTGTCTGGTTTGTATGTAGCGTCTCTGTCAGTCCCCCGATCAAACTCACATCCCATCTGTCTGGTTTGTATGTAGAGTCTCTGTCAGTCCGTCTGCTCCAATCAAACTCACATCCCATCTGTCTGGTTTGTATGTAGAGTCTCTGTCAATCCCCCGATCAAACTCACATCCCATCTGTCTGGTTTGTATGTAGAGTCTCTGTCAGTCACCCGATCAAACTCACATCCCGTCTGTCTGGTTTGTATGTAGAGTCTCTGTCAATCCCCCGATCAAACTCACATCCCATCTGTCTGGTTTGTATGTAGAGTCTCTGTCAATCCCCCGATCAAACTCACATCCCGTCTGTCTGGTTTGTATGTAGCGTCTCTGTCAGTCCGTCTGCTCCAATCAAACTCACATCCCATCTGTCTGGTTTGTATGTAGAGTCTCTGTCAGTCCCCCTGCTCCAATCAAACTGACATCCCGTCTTTCTGGTTTGTATGTAGAGTCTCTGTCAGTCCCCCTGCTCCAATCAAACTCACATCCCGTCTGTCTGGTTTGTATGTAGACTCTCTGTCAATCCCCCGATCAAACTCACATCCCATCTGTCTGGTTTGTATGTAGAGTCTCTGTCAGTCCCCCGATCAAACTCACATCCCAACTGTCTGGTTTGTATGTAGAGTCTCTGTCAGTCCCCCGATCAAACTCACATCCCATCTGTCTGGTTTGTATGTAGAGTCTCTGTCAGTCCGTCTGCTCCAATCAAACTCACATCCCACCTGTCTGGTTTGTATGTAGAGTCTCTGTCAGTCCCACGATCAAACTCACATCCCATCTGTCTGGTTTGTATGTAGAGTCTCTGTCAGTCCCCCGATCAAACTCACATCCCATCTGTCTGGTTTGTATGTAGAGTCTCTGTCAGTCTCCCGATCAAACTCACATCCCATCTGTCTGGTTTGTATGTAGAGTCTCTGTCAGTCCGTCTGCTCCAATCAAACTCACATCCCACCTGTCTGGTTTGTATGTAGAGTCTCTGTCAGTCCCCCGATCAAACTCACATCCCATCTGTCTGGTTTGTATGTAGAGTCTCTGTCAGTCCCCCGATCAAACTCACATCCCGTCTGTCTGGTTTGTATGTAGAGTCTCTGTCAGTCCCCCGATCAAACTCACATCCCATCTGTCTGGTTTGTATGTAGAGTCTCTGTCAGTCCGTCTGCTCCAATCAAACTCACATCCCACCTGTCTGGTTTGTATGTAGAGTCTCTGTCAGTCCGTCTGCTCCAATCAAACTCACATCCCATCTGTCTGGTTTGTATGTAGCGCCTCTGTCAGTCCGTCTGCTCCAATCAAACTCACATCCCGTCTGTCTGGTTTGTATGTAGAGTCTCTGTCAGTCCCCCGATCAAACTCACATCCCATCTGTCTGGTTTGTATGTAGAGTCTCTGTCAGTCCCCCGATCAAACTCACATCCCATCTGTCTGGTTTGTATGTAGAGTCTCTGTCAGTCCCCCGATCAAACTCACATCCCATCTGTCTGGTTTGTATGTAGAGTCTCTGTCAATCCGCCGATCAAACTCACATCCCGTCTGTCTGGTTTGTATGTAGAGTCTCTGTCAATCCCCCAATCAATCTCACATCCCGTCTGTCTGGTTTGTATGTAGAGTCTCTGTCAGTCCGTCTGCTCAAATCAAACTCACATCCCACCTGTCTGGTTTGTATGTAGAGTCTCTGTCAGTCCCCCTATCAAACTCACATCCCATCTGTCTGGTTTGTATGTAGAGTCTCTGTCAGTCCCCCGATCAAACTCACATCCCATCTGTCTGGTTTGTATGTAGAGTCTCTGTCAGTCCGTCTGCTCCAATCAAACTGACATCCCGTCTGTCTGGTTTGTATGTAGAGTCCCTGTCAGTCCCCCTGCTCCAATCAAACTCACATCCCGTCTGTCTGGTTTATTTTAGACCTTGAACATAAAGTACATGAACACTATTGCACTTGTGGATCAGAATAATTTCAATTGACCCCCAACCATCATGAGTGGTGTATATAGTGGAAAAACTTGCATTTACCCTGAGCTCGGGTGAGTCTAGACTAGAGGTCAAGGGTTAAGGTTGAAAGGGGATCCTGAGGAGGAACTTCTTCATTCAGAACAGGGGTTGCTGACCTTTCTGATGCCATGGACTAATAATAATAAGCAAGGGGTCCGTGGACCCCAGGTTGGGATCTTCTGAATCACTGGGATGAGAATGCGAAAGGAGCTGTCAGCGCATGTTGTGAACGTGTTCAACTTCAACACTTGAGAGTTCTTGTAAGTATGTGGATGGAGGGTTATGGACCAGGTGCAGGTTGATGGGATGAGGCAATTAATGGTTCAGCATGGACTAGATGGGCCAAAGGGCCTGTTTCTGTGCAGCATTGCTCTGTGACTCTATACCAACCCTCACTTAGCTCTCATCTTATTTTTCCTCTCTTATCCTTATTGTGCACTGTCGTTCAGTTCAGTTCATCTCTTGCCACACCAGCCTGGTCCACTTCACCTCACGAATCTATTCCAAAATCTCCCGCACTGCTCACTGAGCCCTGAGCACTCTCCAAAGAGAGAACCTTCCCTATTGATTCCTGTTATTGGTGCCAGCCCAGATCCGTGAAAAGATCTCACCATCCAGGCCAGGCGACCTTCTCACATCTCCCATCAGGCACGAGGAAACCCCTCACCATCCCTTCATCAAACATCCCCACAGTATGTAGAGTCTCTGTCAGTCCGTCTGCTCCAATCAAACTCACATCCCACCTGTCTGGTTTGTATGTAGAGTCTCTGTCAGTCCCACGATCAAACTCACATCCCATCTGTCTGGTTTGTATGTAGAGTCTCTGTCAGTCCCCCGATCAAACTGACATCCCATCTGTCTGGTTTGTATGTAGAGTCTCTGTCAGTCCCCCGATCAAACTCACATCCCATCTGTCTGGTTTGTATGTAGAGTCTCTGTCAGTCCCCCGATCAAACTCACATCCCACCTGTCTGGTTTGTATGTAGAGTCTCTGTCAGTCCCCCGATCAAACTCACATCCCATCTGTCTGGTTTGCATGTAGAGTCTCTGTCAGTCCCCCGATCAAACTCACATCCCATCTGTCTGGTTTGCATGTAGAGTCTCTGTCAGTCCCCCGATCAAACTCACATCCCACCTGTCTGCTTTGTATGTAGAGTCTCTGTCAGTCCGTCTGCTCCAATCAAACTGACATCCCGTCTGTCTGGTTTGTATGTCGCGTCTCTGTCAGTCCCCCAATCAAACTCACATCCCGTCTGTCTGGTTTGTATGTAGCGTCTCTGTCAGTCCGTCTGCTCCAATCAAACTCACATCACGTCTGTCTGGTTTGTATGTAGAGTCTCTGTCAGTCCGTCTGCTCCAATCAAACTCACATCCCATCTGTCTGGTTTGTATGTAGCGTCTCTGTCAGTCCGTCTGCTCCAATGAAACTCACATCCCATCTGTCTGGTTTGTATGTAGAGTCTCTGTCAGTCCGTCTGCTCCAATCAAACTCACATCCCGTCTGTCTGGTTTGTATGTAGCGTCCCTGTCAGTCCCCCGATCAAACTCACATCCCGTCTGTCTGGTTTGTATGTAGCGTCTCTGTCAGTCCCCCTGCTCCAAACAAACTCACATCCCATCTGTCTGGTTTGTATGTAGAGTCTCTGTCAGTCCGTCTGCTCCAATCAAACTCACATCCCGTCTGTCTGGTTTGTATGTAAAGTCTCTGTCAATCCCCCAATCAAACACACATCCCATCTGTCTGGTTTGTATGTAGAGTCTCTGTCAGTCCCCCAATCAAACTCACATCCCGTCTGTCTGGTTTGTATGTAGCGTCTCTGTCAGTCCGTCTGCTCCAATCAAACTCACATCCCATCTGTCTGGTTTGTATGTAGAGTCTCTGTCAGTCCCCCGATCAAACTCACATCCCACCTGTCTGGTTTGTATGTAGAGTCTCTGTCAGTCCGTCTGCTCCAATCAAACTGACATCCCGTCTGTCTGGTTTGTATGTAGCGTCTCTGTCAGTCCCCCAATCAAACTCACATCCCATCTGTCTGGTTTGTATGTAGCGTCTCTGTCAGTCCGTCTGCTCCAATCAAACTCACATCCCGTCTGTCTGGTTTGTATGTCGAGTCTCTGTCAATCCCCCGATCAAACTCACATCCCATCTGTCTGGTTTGTATGTAGAGTCTCTGTCAGTCCCCCGATCAAACTCACATCCCGTCTGTCTGGTTTGTATGTAGAGTCTCTGTCAGTCCGTCTGCTCCAATCAAACTCACATCCCATCTGTCTGGTTTGTATGTAGAGTCTCTGTCAATCCGTCTGCTCCAATCAAACTCACATCCCATCTGTCTGGTTTGTATGTAGAGTCTCTGTCAGTCCGTCTGCTCCAATCAAACTGACATCCCGTCTGTCTGGTTTGTATGTTGTGTCTCTGTCAGTCCCCCAATCAAACTCACATCCCATCTGTCTGGTTTGTATGTAGAGTCTCTGTCAGTCCGTCTGCTCCAATCAAACTCACATCCCATCTGTCTGGTTTGTATGTAGAGTCTCTGTCAATCCACCGATCAAACTCACATCCCACCTGTCTGGTTTGTATGTATAGTCTCTGTCAATCCCCCGATCAAACTCACATCCCATCTGTCTGGTTTGTATGTAGAGTCTCTGTCAATCCCCCGATCAAACTCACATCCCATCTGTCTGGTTTGTATGTAGAGTCTCTGTCAGTCCCCCGATCAAACTCACATCCCGTCTGTCTGGTTTGTATGTAGACTCTCTGTCAGTCCCCCTGCTCCAATCAAACTCACATCCCGTCTGTCTGGTTTGTATGTAGCGTCTCTGTCAGTCCGTCTGCTCCAATCAAACTCACATCCCATCTGTCTGGTTTGTATGTAGAGTCTCTGTCAGTCCCCCTGCTCCAATCAAACTGACATCCCGTCTTTCTGGTTTGTATGTAGAGTCTCTGTCACTCCGTCTGCTCCAATCAAACTGACATCCCGTCTGTCTGGTTTGTATGTAGCGTCTCTGTCAGTCCCCCTGCTCCAATCAAACTCACATCCCGTCTGTCTGGTTTGTATGTAGAGTCTCTGTCAATCCCCCGATCAAACTCACATCCCATCTGTCTGGTTTGTATATAGAGTCTCTGTCAGTCCCCCGATCAAACTCACATCCCAACTGTCTGGTTTGTATGTAGAGTCTCTATCAGTCCCCCGATCAAACTCACATCCCATCTGTCTGGTTTGTTTGTAGAGTCTCTGTCAGTCCGTCTGCTCCAATCAAACTCACATCCCACCTGTCTGGTTTGTATGTGGAGTCTCTGTCAGTCCCACGATCAAACTCACATCCCATCTGTCTGGTTTGTATGTAGAGTCTCTGTCAGTCCCCCGATCAAACTGACATCCCATCTGTCTGGTTTGTATGTAGAGTCTCTGTCAGTCCCCCGATCAAACTCACATCCCATCTGTCTGGTTTGTATGTAGAGTCTCTGTCAGTCCCCCGATCAAACTCACATCCCACCTGTCTGGTTTGTATGTAGAGTCTCTGTCAGTCCCCCGATCAAACTCACATCCCATCTGTCTGGTTTGCATGTAGAGTCTCTGTCAGTCCCCCGATCAAACTCACATCCCATCTGTCTGGTTTGCATGTAGAGTCTCTGTCAGTCCCCCGATCAAACTCACATCCCACCTGTCTGGTTTGTATGTAGAGTCTCTGTCAGTCCGTCTGCTCCAATCAAACTGACATCCCGTCTGTCTGGTTTGTATGTCGCGTCTCTGTCAGTCCCCCAATCAAACTCACATCCCGTCTGTCTGGTTTGTATGTAGCGTCTCTGTCAATCCGTCTGCTCCAATCAAACTCACATCCCGTCTGTCTGGTTTGTATGTAGAGTCTCTATCAGTCCGTCTGCTCCAATGAAACTCACATCCCATCTGTCTGGTTTGTATGTAGAGTCTCTGTCAGTCCGTCTGCTCCAATCAAACTCACATCCCGTCTGTCTGGTTTGTATGTAGCGTCCCTGTCAGTCCCCCGATCAAACTCACATCCCGTCTGTCTGGTTTGTATGTAGCGTCTCTGTCAGTCCCCCTGCTCCAATCAAACTCACATCCCATCTGTCTGGTTTGTATGTAGAGTCTCTGTCAGTCCGTCTGCTCCAATCAAACTCACATCCCGTCTGTCTGGTTTGTATGTAAAGTCTCTGTCAATCCCCCAATCAAACTCACATCCCATCTGTCTGGTTTGTATGTAGAGTCTCTGTCAGTCCCCCAATCAAACTCACATCCCGTCTGTCTGGTTTGTATGTAGCGTCTCTGTCAGTCCGTCTGCTCCAATCAAACTCACATCCCATCTGTCTGGTTTGTATGTAGAGTCTCTGTCAGTCCCCCGATCAAACTCACATCCCACCTGTCTGGTTTGTATGTAGAGTCTCTGTCAGTCCGTCTGCTCCAATCAAACTGACATCCCGTCTGTCTGGTTTGTATGTAGCGTCTCTGTCAGTCCCCCAATCAAACTCACATCCCATCTGTCTGGTTTGTATGTAGCGTCTCTGTCAGTCCGTCTGCTCCAATCAAACTCACATCCCGTCTGTCTGGTTTGTATGTCGAGTCTCTGTCAATCCCCCGATCAAACTCACATCCCATCTGTCTGGTTTGTATGTAGAGTCTCTGTCAGTCCCCCGATCAAACTCACATCCCGTCTGTCTGGTTTGTATGTAGAGTCTCTGTCAGTCCGTCTGCTCCAATCAAACTCACATCCCATCTGTCTGGTTTGTATGTAGAGACTCTGTCAATCCGTCTGCTCCAATCAAACTCACATCCCATCTGTCTGGTTTGTATGTAGAGTCTCTGTCAGTCCCCCTGCTCCAATCAAACTCACATCCCATCTGTCTGGTTTGTATGTAGAGTCTCTGTCAGTCCGTCTGCTCCAATCAAACTCACATCCCATCTGTCTGGTTTGTATGTAGAGTCTCTGTCAGTCCGTCTGCTCCAATCAAACTGACATCCCGTCTGTCTGGTTTGTATGCTGTGTCTCTGTCAGTCCCCCAATCAAACTCGCATCCCATCTGTCTGGTTTGTATGTAGAGTCTCTGTCAGTCCGTCTGCTCCAATCAAACTCACATCCCATCTGTCTGGTTTGCATGTAGAGTCTCTGTCAGTCCCCCGATCAAACTCACATCCCACCTGTCTGGTTTGTATGTAGAGTCTCTGTCAGTCCGTCTGCTCCAATCAAACTGACATCCCGTCTGTCTGGTTTGTATGTCGCGTCTCTGTCAGTCCCCCAATCAAACTCACATCCCGTCTGTCTGGTTTGTATGTAGCGTCTCTGTCAATCCGTCTGCTCCAATCAAACTCACATCCCGTCTGTCTGGTTTGTATGTAGAGTCTCTGTCAGTCCGTCTGCTCCAATGAAACTCACATCCCATCTGTCTGGTTTGTATGTAGAGTCTCTGTCAGTCCGTCTGCTCCAATCAAACTCACATCCCGTCTGTCTGGTTTGTATGTAGCGTCCCTGTCAGTCCCCCGATCAAACTCACATCCCGTCTGTCTGGTTTGTATGTAGCGTCTCTGTCAGTCCCCCTGCTCCAATCAAACTCACATCCCATCTGTCTGGTTTGTATGTAGAGTCTCTGTCAGTCCGTCTGCTCCAATCAAACTCACATCCCGTCTGTCTGGTTTGTATGTAAAGTCTCTGTCAATCCCCCAATCAAACTCACATCCCATCTGTCTGGTTTGTATGTAGAGTCTCTGTCAGTCCCCCAATCAAACTCACATCCCGTCTGTCTGGTTTGTATGTAGCGTCTCTGTCAGTCCGTCTGCTCCAATCAAACTCACATCCCATCTGTCTGGTTTGTATGTAGAGTCTCTGTCAGTCCCCCGATCAAACTCACATCCCACCTGTCTGGTTTGTATGTAGAGTCTCTGTCAGTCCGTCTGCTCCAATCAAACTGACATCCCGTCTGTCTGGTTTGTATGTAGCGTCTCTGTCAGTCCCCCAATCAAACTCACATCCCATCTGTCTGGTTTGTATGTAGCGTCTCTGTCAGTCCGTCTGCTCCAATCAAACTCACATCCCGTCTGTCTGGTTTGTATGTCGAGTCTCTGTCAATCCCCCGATCAAACTCACATCCCATCTGTCTGGTTTGTATGTAGAGTCTCTGTCAGTCCCCCGATCAAACTCACATCCCGTCTGTCTGGTTTGTATGTAGAGTCTCTGTCAGTCCGTCTGCTCCAATCAAACTCACATCCCATCTGTCTGGTTTGTATGTAGAGACTCTGTCAATCCGTCTGCTCCAATCAAACTCACATCCCATCTGTCTGGTTTGTATGTAGAGTCTCTGTCAGTCCCCCTGCTCCAATCAAACTCACATCCCATCTGTCTGGTTTGTATGTAGAGTCTCTGTCAGTCCGTCTGCTCCAATCAAACTCACATCCCATCTGTCTGGTTTGTTTGTAGAGTCTCTGTCAGTCCGTCTGCTCCAATCAAACTGACATCCCGTCTGTCTGGTTTGTATGCTGTGTCTCTGTCAGTCCCCCAATCAAACTCGCATCCCATCTGTCTGGTTTGTATGTAGAGTCTCTGTCAGTCCGTCTGCTCCAATCAAACTCACATCCCATCTGTCTGGTTTGTATGTAGAGTCTCTGTCAATCCCCCGATCAAACTCACATCCCACCTGTCTGGTTTGTATGTATAGTCTCTGTCAATCCCCCGATCAAACTCACATCCCATCTGTCTGGTTTGTATGTAGAGTCTCTGTCAATCCCCCGATCAAACTCACATCCCATCTGTCTGGTTTGTATGTAGAGTCTCTGTCAGTCCCCCGATCAAACTCACATCCCGTCTGTCTGGTTTGTATGTAGAGTCTCTGTCAGTCCCCCTGCTCCAATCAAACTCACATCCCGTCTGTCTGGTTTGTATGTAGCGTCTCTGTCAGTCCGTCTGCTCCAATCAAACTCACATCCCATCTGTCTGGTTTGTATGTAGAGTCTCTGTCAGTCCGTCTGCTCCAATCAAACTGACATCCCGTCTGTCTGGTTTGTATGTAGCGTCTCTGTCAGTCCCCCTGCTCCAATCAAACTCACATCCCGTCTGTCTGGTTTGTATGTAGAGTCTCTGTCAATCCCCCGATCAAACTCACATCCCATCTGTCTGGTTTGTATGTAGAGTCTCTGTCAGTCCCCCGATCAAACTCACATCCCAACTGTCTGGTTTGTATGTAGAGTCTCTGTCAGTCCCCCGATCAAACTCACATCCCATCTGTCTGGTGTGTATGTAGAGTCTCTGTCAGTCCGTCTGCTCCAATCAAACTCACATCCCACCTGTCTGGTTTGTATGTAGAGTCTCTGTCAGTCCCACGATCAAACTCACATCCCATCTGTCTGGTTTGTATGTAGAGTCTCTGTCAGTCCCCCGATCAAACTCACATCCCATCTGTCTGGTTTGTATGTAGAGTCTCTGTCAGTCTCCCGATCAAACTCACATCCCATCTGTCTGGTTTGTATGTAGAGTCTCTGTCAGTCCGTCTGCTCCAATCAAACTCACATCCCACCTGTCTGGTTTGTATGTAGAGTCTCTGTCAGTCCCCCGATCAAACTCACATCCCATCTGTCTGGTTTGTATGTAGAGTCTCTGTCAGTCCCCCGATCAAACTCACATCCCGTCTGTCTGGTTTGTATGTAGAGTCTCTGTCAGTCCCCCGATCAAACTCACATCCCATCTGTCTGGTTTGTATGTAGAGTCTCTGTCAGTCCGTCTGCTCCAATCAAACTCACATCCCACCTGTCTGGTTTGTATGTAGAGTCTCTGTCAGTCCGTCTGCTGCAATCAAACTCACATCCCATCTGTCTGGTTTGTATGTAGCGTCTCTGTCAGTCCGTCTGCTCCAATCAAACTCACATCCCGTCTGTCTGGTTTGTATGTAGAGTCTCTGTCAGTCCCCCGATCAAACTCACATCCCATCTGTCTGGTTTGTATGTAGAGTCTCTGTCAGTCCCCCGATCAAACTCACATCCCATCTGTCTGGTTTGTATGTAGAGTCTCTGTCAGTCCCCCGATCAAACTCACATCCCATCTGTCTGGTTTGTATGTAGAGTCTCTGTCAATCCCCCGATCAAACTCACATCCCGTCTGTCTGGTTTGTATGTAGAGTCTCTGTCAATCCCCCAATCAATCTCACATCCCGTCTGTCTGGTTTGTATGTAGAGTCTCTGTCAGTCCGTCTGCTCCAATCAAACTCACATCCCACCTGTCTGGTTTGTATGTAGAGTCTCTGTCAGTCCCCCTATCAAACTCACATCCCATCTGTCTGGTTTGTATGTAGAGTCTCTGTCAGTCCCCCGATCAAACTCACATCCCATCTGTCTGGTTTGTATGTAGAGTCTCTGTCAGTCCGTCTGCTCCAATCAAACTCACATCCCATCTGTCTGGTTTGTATGTAGAGTCTCTGTCAGTCCGTCTGCTCCAATCAAACTCACATCCCATCTGTCTGGTTTGTATGTAGAGTCTCTGTCAATCCCCCGATCAAACTCACATCCCACCTGTCTGGTTTGTATGTATAGTCTCTGTCAATCCCCCGATCAAACTCACATCCCATCTGTCTGGTTTGTATGTAGAGTCTCTGTCAATCCCCCGATCAAACTCACATCCCATCTGTCTGGTTTGTATGTAGAGTCTCTGTCAGTCCCCCGATCAAACTCACATCCCGTCTGTCTGGTTTGTATGTAGAGTCTCTGTCAATCCCCCAATCAAACTCACATCCCATCTGTCTGGTTTGTATGTAGAGTCTCTGTCAATCCCCCGATCAAACTCACATCCCATCTGTCTGGTTTGTATGTAGTGTCTCTGTCAGTCCCCCAATCAAACTCACATCCCGTCTGTCTGGTTTGTATGTAGCGTCTCTGTCAGTCCGTCTGCTCCAATCAAACTCACATCCCATCTGTCTGGTTTGTATGTAGAGTCTCTGTCAGTCCCCCGATCAAACTCACATCCCACCTGTCTGGTTTGTATGTAGAGTCTCTGTCAGTCCGTCTGCTCCAATCAAACTGACATCCCGTCTGTCTGGTTTGTATGTAGCGTCTCTGTCAGTCCCCCAATCAAACTCACATCCCATCTGTCTGGTTTGTATGTAGCGTCTCTGTCATTCCGTCTGCACCAATCAAACTCACATCCCGTCTGTCTGGTTTGTATGTCGAGTCTCTGTCAATCCCCCGATCAAACTCACATCCCATCTGTCTGGTTTGTATGTAGAGTCTCTGTCAGTCCCCCGATCAAACTCACATCCCGTCTGTCTGGTTTGTATGTAGAGTCTCTGTCAGTCCGTCTGCTCCAATCAAACTCACATCCCATCTGTCTGGTTTGTATGTAGAGTCTCTGTCAGTCCGTCTGCTCCAATCAAACTCACATCCCATCTGTCTGGTTTGTATGTAGAGTCTCTGTCAATCCCCCGATCAAACTCACATCCCACCTGTCTGGTTTGTATGTATAGTCTCTGTCAATCCCCCGATCAAACTCACATCCCATCTGTCTGGTTTGTATGTAGAGTCTCTGTCAATCCCCCGATCAAACTCACATCCCATCTGTCTGGTTTGTATGTAGAGTCTCTGTCAGTCCCCCGATCAAACTCACATCCCGTCTGTCTGGTTTGTATGTAGAGTCTCTGTCAATCCCCCAATCAAACTCACATCCCATCTGTCTGGTTTGTATGTAGAGTCTCTGTCAATCCCCCGATCAAACTCACATCCCATCTGTCTGGTTTGTATGTAGTGTCTCTGTCAGTCCCCCAATCAAACTCACATCCCGTCTGTCTGGTTTGTATGTAGCGTCTCTGTCAGTCCGTCTGCTCCAATCAAACTCACATCCCATCTGTCTGGTTTGTATGTAGAGTCTCTGTCAGTCCCCCGATCAAACTCACATCCCACCTGTCTGGTTTGTATGTAGAGTCTCTGTCAGTCCGTCTGCTCCAATCAAACTGACATCCCGTCTGTCTGGTTTGTATGTAGCGTCTCTGTCAGTCCCCCAATCAAACTCACATCCCATCTGTCTGGTTTGTATGTAGCGTCTCTGTCATTCCGTCTGCTCCAATCAAACTGACATCCCGTCTGTCTGGTTTGTATGTAGCGTCTCTGTCAGTCCCCCTGCTCCAATCAAACTCACATCCCGTCTGTCTGGTTTGTATGTAGAGTCTCTGTCAATCCCCCGATCAAACTCACATCCCATCTGTCTGGTTTGTATGTAGAGTCTCTGTCAGTCCCCCGATCAAACTCACATCCCAACTGTCTGGTTTGTATGTAGAGTCTCTGTCAGTCCCCCGATCAAACTCACATCCCATCTGTCTGGTGTGTATGTAGAGTCTCTGTCAGTCCGTCTGCTCCAATCAAACTCACATCCCACCTGTCTGGTTTGTATGTAGAGTCTCTGTCAGTCCCACGATCAAACTCACATCCCATCTGTCTGGTTTGTATGTAGCGTCTCTGTCAGTCCCCCGATCAAACTCACATCCCATCTGTCTGGTTTGTATGTAGAGTCTCTGTCAGTCTCCCGATCAAACTCACATCCCATCTGTCTGGTTTGTATGTAGAGTCTCTGTCAGTCCGTCTGCTCCAATCAAACTCACATCCCACCTGTCTGGTTTGTATGTAGAGTCTCTGTCAGTCCCCCGATCAAACTCACATCCCATCTGTCTGGTTTGTATGTAGAGTCTCTGTCAGTCCCCCGATCAAACTCACATCCCGTCTGTCTGGTTTGTATGTAGAGTCTCTGTCAGTCCCCCGATCAAACTCACATCCCATCTGTCTGGTTTGTATGTAGAGTCTCTGTCAGTCGGTCTGCTCCAATCAAACTCACATCCCACCTGTCTGGTTTGTATGTAGAGTCTCTGTCAGTCCGTCTGCTCCAATCAAACTCACATCCCATCTGTCTGGTTTGTATGTAGAGTCTCTGTCAGTCCGTCTGCTCCAATCAAACTCACATCCCATCTGTCTGGTTTGTATGTAGAGTCTCTGTCAGTCCGTCTGCTCCAATCAAACTCACATCCCATCTGTCTGGTTTGTATGTAGAGTCTCTGTCAATCCCCCGATCAAACTCACATCCCACCTGTCTGGTTTGTATGTATAGTCTCTGTCAATCCCCCGATCAAACTCACATCCCATCTGTCTGGTTTGTATGTAGAGTCTCTGTCAATCCCCCGATCAAACTCACATCCCATCTGTCTGGTTTGTATGTAGAGTCTCTGTCAGTCCCCCGATCAAACTCACATCCCGTCTGTCTGGTTTGTATGTAGAGTCTCTGTCAATCCCCCAATCAAACTCACATCCCATCTGTCTGGTTTGTATGTAGAGTCTCTGTCAATCCCCCGATCAAACTCACATCCCATCTGTCTGGTTTGTATGTAGTGTCTCTGTCAGTCCCCCAATCAAACTCACATCCCGTCTGTCTGGTTTGTATGTAGCGTCTCTGTCAGTCCGTCTGCTCCAATCAAACTCACATCCCATCTGTCTGGTTTGTATGTAGAGTCTCTGTCAGTCCCCCGATCAAACTCACATCCCACCTGTCTGGTTTGTATGTAGAGTCTCTGTCAGTCCGTC
Organism: Hypanus sabinus; assembly: GCF_030144855.1. Classification (NCBI taxonomy): domain Eukaryota; kingdom Metazoa; phylum Chordata; class Chondrichthyes; order Myliobatiformes; family Dasyatidae; genus Hypanus; species Hypanus sabinus. The sequence goes on from NW_026780079.1 coordinate 18,599, forward strand.
TGCTCCAATCAAACTGACATCCCGTCTGTCTGGTTTGTATGTAGCGTCTCTGTCAGTCCCCCAATCAAACTCACATCCCATCTGTCTGGTTTGTATGTAGCGTCTCTGTCATTCCGTCTGCTCCAATCAAACTCACATCCCGTCTGTCTGGTTTGTATGTCGAGTCTCTGTCAATCCCCCGATCAAACTCACATCCCATCTGTCTGGTTTGTATGTAGAGTCTCTGTCAGTCCCCCGATCAAACTCACATCCCGTCTGTCTGGTTTGTATGTAGAGTCTCTGTCAGTCCGTCTGCTCCAATCAAACTCACATCCCATCTGTCTGGTTTGTATGTAGAGTCTCTGTCAGTCCGTCTGCTCCAATCAAACTCACATCCCATCTGTCTGGTTTGTATGTAGAGTCTCTGTCAATCCCCCGATCAAACTCACATCCCACCTGTCTGGTTTGTATGTATAGTCTCTGTCAATCCCCCGATCAAACTCACATCCCATCTGTCTGGTTTGTATGTAGAGTCTCTGTCAATCCCCCGATCAAACTCACATCCCATCTGTCTGGTTTGTATGTAGAGTCTCTGTCAGTCCCCCGATCAAACTCACATCCCGTCTGTCTGGTTTGTATGTAGAGTCTCTGTCAATCCCCCAATCAAACTCACATCCCATCTGTCTGGTTTGTATGTAGAGTCTCTGTCAATCCCCCGATCAAACTCACATCCCATCTGTCTGGTTTGTATGTAGTGTCTCTGTCAGTCCCCCAATCAAACTCACATCCCGTCTGTCTGGTTTGTATGTAGCGTCTCTGTCAGTCCGTCTGCTCCAATCAAACTCACATCCCATCTGTCTGGTTTGTATGTAGAGTCTCTGTCAGTCCCCCGATCAAACTCACATCCCACCTGTCTGGTTTGTATGTAGAGTCTCTGTCAGTCCGTCTGCTCCAATCAAACTGACATCCCGTCTGTCTGGTTTGTATGTAGCGTCTCTGTCAGTCCCCCAATCAAACTCACATCCCATCTGTCTGGTTTGTATGTAGCGTCTCTGTCATTCCGTCTGCTCCAATCAAACTGACATCCCGTCTGTCTGGTTTGTATGTAGCGTCTCTGTCAGTCCCCCTGCTCCAATCAAACTCACATCCCGTCTGTCTGGTTTGTATGTAGAGTCTCTGTCAATCCCCCGATCAAACTCACATCCCATCTGTCTGGTTTGTATGTAGAGTCTCTGTCAGTCCCCCGATCAAACTCACATCCCAACTGTCTGGTTTGTATGTAGAGTCTCTGTCAGTCCCCCGATCAAACTCACATCCCATCTGTCTGGTGTGTATGTAGAGTCTCTGTCAGTCCGTCTGCTCCAATCAAACTCACATCCCACCTGTCTGGTTTGTATGTAGAGTCTCTGTCAGTCCCACGATCAAACTCACATCCCATCTGTCTGGTTTGTATGTAGAGTCTCTGTCAGTCCCCCGATCAAACTCACATCCCATCTGTCTGGTTTGTATGTAGAGTCTCTGTCAGTCTCCCGATCAAACTCACATCCCATCTGTCTGGTTTGTATGTAGAGTCTCTGTCAGTCCGTCTGCTCCAATCAAACTCACATCCCACCTGTCTGGTTTGTATGTAGAGTCTCTGTCAGTCCCCCGATCAAACTCACATCCCATCTGTCTGGTTTGTATGTAGAGTCTCTGTCAGTCCCCCGATCAAACTCACATCCCGTCTGTCTGGTTTGTATGTAGAGTCTCTGTCAGTCCCCCGATCAAACTCACATCCCATCTGTCTGGTTTGTATGTAGAGTCTCTGTCAGTCGGTCTGCTCCAATCAAACTCACATCCCACCTGTCTGGTTTGTATGTAGAGTCTCTGTCAGTCCGTCTGCTCCAATCAAACTCACATCCCATCTGTCTGGTTTGTATGTAGCGTCTCTGTCAGTCCGTCTGCTCCAATCAAACTCACATCCCGTCTGTCTGGTTTGTATGTAGAGTCTCTGTCAGTCCCCCGATCAAACTCACATCCCATCTGTCTGGTTTGTATGTAGAGTCTCTGTCAGTCCCCCGATCAAACTCACATCCCATCTGTCTGGTTTGTATGTAGAGTCTCTGTCAGTCCCCCGATCAAACTCACATCCCACCTGTCTGGTTTGTATGTAGAGTCTCTGTCAATCCCCCGATCAAACTCACATCCCGTCTGTCTGGTTTGTATGTAGAGTCTCTGTCAATCCCCCAATCAATCTCACATCCCGTCTGTCTGGTTTGTATGTAGAGTCTCTGTCAGTCCGTCTGCTCCAATCAAACTCACATCCCACCTGTCTGGTTTGTATGTAGAGTCTCTGTCAGTCCCCCTATCAAACTCACATCCCATCTGTCTGGTTTGTATGTAGAGTCTCTGTCAGTCCCCCGATCAAACTCACATCCCATCTGTCTGGTTTGTATGTAGAGTCTCTGTCAGTCCGTCTGCTCCAATCAAACTCACATCCCATCTGTCTGGTTTGTATGTAGAGTCTCTGTCAGTCCGTCTGCTCCAATCAAACTCACATCCCATCTGTCTGGTTTGTATGTAGAGTCTCTGTCAATCCCCCGATCAAACTCACATCCCACCTGTCTGGTTTGTATGTATAGTCTCTGTCAATCCCCCGATCAAACTCACATCCCATCTGTCTGGTTTGTATGTAGAGTCTCTGTCAATCCCCCGATCAAACTCACATCCCATCTGTCTGGTTTGTATGTAGAGTCTCTGTCAGTCCCCCGATCAAACTCACATCCCGTCTGTCTGGTTTGTATGTAGACTCTCTGTCAATCCCCCAATCAAACTCACATCCCATCTGTCTGGTTTGTATGTAGAGTCTCTGTCAATCCCCCGATCAAACTCACATCCCATCTGTCTGGTTTGTATGTAGTGTCTCTGTCAGTCCCCCAATCAAACTCACATCCCGTCTGTCTGGTTTGTATGTAGCGTCTCTGTCAGTCCGTCTGCTCCAATCAAACTCACATCCCATCTGTCTGGTTTGTATGTAGAGTCTCTGTCAGTCCCCCGATCAAACTCACATCCCACCTGTCTGGTTTGTATGTAGAGTCTCTGTCAGTCCGTCTGCTCCAATCAAACTGACATCCCGTCTGTCTGGTTTGTATGTAGCGTCTCTGTCAGTCCCCCAATCAAACTCACATCCCATCTGTCTGGTTTGTATGTAGCGTCTCTGTCATTCCGTCTGCTCCAATCAAACTCACATCCCGTCTGTCTGGTTTGTATGTCGAGTCTCTGTCAATCCCCCGATCAAACTCACATCCCATCTGTCTGGTTTGTATGTAGAGTCTCTGTCAGTCCCCCGATCAAACTCACATCCCAACTGTCTGGTTTGTATGTAGAGTCTCTGTCAGTCCCCCGATCAAACTCACATCCCATCTGTCTGGTGTGTATGTAGAGTCTCTGTCAGTCCGTCTGCTCCAATCAAACTCACATCCCACCTGTCTGGTTTGTATGTAGAGTCTCTGTCAGTCCCACGATCAAACTCACATCCCATCTGTCTGGTTTGTATGTAGAGTCTCTGTCAGTCCCCCGATCAAACTCACATCCCATCTGTCTGGTTTGTATGTAGAGTCTCTGTCAGTCTCCCGATCAAACTCACATCCCATCTGTCTGGTTTGTATGTAGAGTCTCTGTCAGTCCGTCTGCTCCAATCAAACTCACATCCCACCTGTCTGGTTTGTATGTAGAGTCTCTGTCAGTCCCCCGATCAAACTCACATCCCATCTGTCTGGTTTGTATGTAGAGTCTCTGTCAGTCCCCCGATCAAACTCACATCCCGTCTGTCTGGTTTGTATGTAGAGTCTCTGTCAGTCCCCCGATCAAACTCACATCCCATCTGTCTGGTTTGTATGTAGAGTCTCTGTCAGTCGGTCTGCTCCAATCAAACTCACATCCCACCTGTCTGGTTTGTATGTAGAGTCTCTGTCAGTCCGTCTGCTCCAATCAAACTCACATCCCATCTGTCTGGTTTGTATGTAGAGTCTCTGTCAGTCCGTCTGCTCCAATCAAACTCACATCCCATCTGTCTGGTTTGTATGTAGAGTCTCTGTCAGTCCGTCTGCTCCAATCAAACTCACATCCCATCTGTCTGGTTTGTATGTAGAGTCTCTGTCAATCCCCCGATCAAACTCACATCCCACCTGTCTGGTTTGTATGTATAGTCTCTGTCAATCCCCCGATCAAACTCACATCCCATCTGTCTGGTTTGTATGTAGAGTCTCTGTCAATCCCCCGATCAAACTCACATCCCATCTGTCTGGTTTGTATGTAGAGTCTCTGTCAGTCCCCCGATCAAACTCACATCCCGTCTGTCTGGTTTGTATGTAGAGTCTCTGTCAATCCCCCAATCAAACTCACATCCCATCTGTCTGGTTTGTATGTAGAGTCTCTGTCAATCCCCCGATCAAACTCACATCCCATCTGTCTGGTTTGTATGTAGTGTCTCTGTCAGTCCCCCAATCAAACTCACATCCCGTCTGTCTGGTTTGTATGTAGCGTCTCTGTCAGTCCGTCTGCTCCAATCAAACTCACATCCCATCTGTCTGGTTTGTATGTAGAGTCTCTGTCAGTCCCCCGATCAAACTCACATCCCACCTGTCTGGTTTGTATGTAGAGTCTCTGTCAGTCCGTCTGCTCCAATCAAACTGACATCCCGTCTGTCTGGTTTGTATGTAGCGTCTCTGTCAGTCCCCCAATCAAACTCACATCCCATCTGTCTGGTTTGTATGTAGCGTCTCTGTCATTCCGTCTGCTCCAATCAAACTCACATCCCGTCTGTCTGGTTTGTATGTCGAGTCTCTGTCAATCCCCCGATCAAACTCACATCCCATCTGTCTGGTTTGTATGTAGAGTCTCTGTCAGTCCCCCGATCAAACTCACATCCCGTCTGTCTGGTTTGTATGTAGAGTCTCTGTCAGTCCGTCTGCTCCAATCAAACTCACATCCCATCTGTCTGGTTTGTATGTAGAGTCTCTGTCAGTCCGTCTGCTCCAATCAAACTCACATCCCATCTGTCTGGTTTGTATGTAGAGTCTCTGTCAATCCCCCGATCAAACTCACATCCCACCTGTCTGGTTTGTATGTATAGTCTCTGTCAATCCCCCGATCAAACTCACATCCCATCTGTCTGGTTTGTATGTAGAGTCTCTGTCAATCCCCCGATCAAACTCACATCCCATCTGTCTGGTTTGTATGTAGAGTCTCTGTCAGTCCCCCGATCAAACTCACATCCCGTCTGTCTGGTTTGTATGTAGAGTCTCTGTCAATCCCCCAATCAAACTCACATCCCATCTGTCTGGTTTGTATGTAGAGTCTCTGTCAATCCCCCGATCAAACTCACATCCCATCTGTCTGGTTTGTATGTAGTGTCTCTGTCAGTCCCCCAATCAAACTCACATCCCGTCTGTCTGGTTTGTATGTAGCGTCTCTGTCAGTCCGTCTGCTCCAATCAAACTCACATCCCATCTGTCTGGTTTGTATGTAGAGTCTCTGTCAGTCCCCCGATCAAACTCACATCCCACCTGTCTGGTTTGTATGTAGAGTCTCTGTCAGTCCGTCTGCTCCAATCAAACTGACATCCCGTCTGTCTGGTTTGTATGTAGCGTCTCTGTCAGTCCCCCAATCAAACTCACATCCCATCTGTCTGGTTTGTATGTAGCGTCTCTGTCATTCCGTCTGCTCCAATCAAACTGACATCCCGTCTGTCTGGTTTGTATGTAGCGTCTCTGTCAGTCCCCCTGCTCCAATCAAACTCACATCCCGTCTGTCTGGTTTGTATGTAGAGTCTCTGTCAATCCCCCGATCAAACTCACATCCCATCTGTCTGGTTTGTATGTAGAGTCTCTGTCAGTCCCCCGATCAAACTCACATCCCAACTGTCTGGTTTGTATGTAGAGTCTCTGTCAGTCCCCCGATCAAACTCACATCCCATCTGTCTGGTGTGTATGTAGAGTCTCTGTCAGTCCGTCTGCTCCAATCAAACTCACATCCCACCTGTCTGGTTTGTATGTAGAGTCTCTGTCAGTCCCACGATCAAACTCACATCCCATCTGTCTGGTTTGTATGTAGAGTCTCTGTCAGTCCCCCGATCAAACTCACATCCCATCTGTCTGGTTTGTATGTAGAGTCTCTGTCAGTCTCCCGATCAAACTCACATCCCATCTGTCTGGTTTGTATGTAGAGTCTCTGTCAGTCCGTCTGCTCCAATCAAACTCACATCCCACCTGTCTGGTTTGTATGTAGAGTCTCTGTCAGTCCCCCGATCAAACTCACATCCCATCTGTCTGGTTTGTATGTAGAGTCTCTGTCAGTCCCCCGATCAAACTCACATCCCGTCTGTCTGGTTTGTATGTAGAGTCTCTGTCAGTCCCCCGATCAAACTCACATCCCATCTGTCTGGTTTGTATGTAGAGTCTCTGTCAGTCGGTCTGCTCCAATCAAACTCACATCCCACCTGTCTGGTTTGTATGTAGAGTCTCTGTCAGTCCGTCTGCTCCAATCAAACTCACATCCCATCTGTCTGGTTTGTATGTAGCGTCTCTGTCAGTCCGTCTGCTCCAATCAAACTCACATCCCGTCTGTCTGGTTTGTATGTAGAGTCTCTGTCAGTCCCCCGATCAAACTCACATCCCATCTGTCTGGTTTGTATGTAGAGTCTCTGTCAGTCCCCCGATCAAACTCACATCCCATCTGTCTGGTTTGTATGTAGAGTCTCTGTCAGTCCCCCGATCAAACTCACATCCCACCTGTCTGGTTTGTATGTAGAGTCTCTGTCAATCCCCCGATCAAACTCACATCCCGTCTGTCTGGTTTGTATGTAGAGTCTCTGTCAATCCCCCAATCAATCTCACATCCCGTCTGTCTGGTTTGTATGTAGAGTCTCTGTCAGTCCGTCTGCTCCAATCAAACTCACATCCCACCTGTCTGGTTTGTATGTAGAGTCTCTGTCAGTCCCCCTATCAAACTCACATCCCATCTGTCTGGTTTGTATGTAGAGTCTCTGTCAGTCCCCCGATCAAACTCACATCCCATCTGTCTGGTTTGTATGTAGAGTCTCTGTCAGTCCGTCTGCTCCAATCAAACTCACATCCCATCTGTCTGGTTTGTATGTAGAGTCTCTGTCAGTCCGTCTGCTCCAATCAAACTCACATCCCATCTGTCTGGTTTGTATGTAGAGTCTCTGTCAATCCCCCGATCAAACTCACATCCCACCTGTCTGGTTTGTATGTATAGTCTCTGTCAATCCCCCGATCAAACTCACATCCCATCTGTCTGGTTTGTATGTAGAGTCTCTGTCAATCCCCCGATCAAACTCACATCCCATCTGTCTGGTTTGTATGTAGAGTCTCTGTCAGTCCCCCGATCAAACTCACATCCCGTCTGTCTGGTTTGTATGTAGACTCTCTGTCAATCCCCCAATCAAACTCACATCCCATCTGTCTGGTTTGTATGTAGAGTCTCTGTCAATCCCCCGATCAAACTCACATCCCATCTGTCTGGTTTGTATGTAGTGTCTCTGTCAGTCCCCCAATCAAACTCACATCCCGTCTGTCTGGTTTGTATGTAGCGTCTCTGTCAGTCCGTCTGCTCCAATCAAACTCACATCCCATCTGTCTGGTTTGTATGTAGAGTCTCTGTCAGTCCCCCGATCAAACTCACATCCCACCTGTCTGGTTTGTATGTAGAGTCTCTGTCAGTCCGTCTGCTCCAATCAAACTGACATCCCGTCTGTCTGGTTTGTATGTAGCGTCTCTGTCAGTCCCCCAATCAAACTCACATCCCATCTGTCTGGTTTGTATGTAGCGTCTCTGTCATTCCGTCTGCTCCAATCAAACTCACATCCCGTCTGTCTGGTTTGTATGTCGAGTCTCTGTCAATCCCCCGATCAAACTCACATCCCATCTGTCTGGTTTGTATGTAGAGTCTCTGTCAGTCCCCCGATCAAACTCACATCCCGTCTGTCTGGTTTGTATGTAGAGTCTCTGTCAGTCCGTCTGCTCCAATCAAACTCACATCCCATCTGTCTGGTTTGTATGTAGAGACTCTGTCAATCCGTCTGCTCCAATCAAACTCACATCCCATCTGTCTGGTTTGTATGTAGAGTCTCTGTCAGTCCCCCGATCAAACTCACATCCCATCTGTCTGGTTTGTATGTAGAGTCTCTGTCAGTCCGTCTGCTCCAATCAAACTCACATTCCATCTGTCTGGTTTGTATGTAGAGTCTCTGTCAGTCCGTCTGCTCCAATCAAACTGACATCCCGTCTGTCTGGTTTGTATGTTGTGTCTCTGTCAGTCCCCCAATCAAACTCACATCCCATCTGTCTGGTTTGTATGTAGAGTCTCTGTCAGTCCGTCTGCTCCAATCAAACTCACATCCCATCTGTCTGGTTTGTATGTAGAGTCTCTGTCAATCCCCCGATCAAACTCACATCCCACCTGTCTGGTTTGCATGTATAGTCTCTGTCAATCCCCCGATCAAACTCACATCCCATCTGTCTGGTTTGTATGTAGAGTCTCTGTCAATCCCCCGATCAAACTCACATCCCATCTGTCTGGTTTGTATGTAGAGTCTCTGTCAGTCCCCCGATCAAACTCACATCCCGTCTGTCTGGTTTGTATGTAGAGTCTCTGTCAGTCCCCCTGCTCCAATCAAACTCATATCCCGTCTGTCTGGTTTGTATGTAGCGTCTCTGTCAGTCCGTCTGCTCCAATCAAACTCACATCCCATCTGTCTGGTTTGTATGTAGAGTCTCTGTCAGTCCGTCTGCTCCAATCAAACTGACATCCCGTCTGTCTGGTTTGTATGTAGCGTCTCTGTCAGTCCCCCTGCTCCAATCAAACTCACATCCCGTCTGTCTGGTTTGTATGTAGAGTCTCTGTCAATCCCCCGATCAAACTCACATCCCATCTGTCTGGTTTGTATGTAGAGTCTCTGTCAGTCCCCCGATCAAACTCACATCCCAACTGTCTGGTTTGTATGTAGAGTCTCTGTCAGTCCCCCGATCAAACTCACATCCCATCTGTCTGGTTTGTATGTAGAGTCTCTGTCAGTCGGTCTGCTCCAATCAAACTCACATCCCACCTGTCTGGTTTGTATGTAGAGTCTCTGTCAGTCCCACGATCAAACTCACATCCCATCTGTCTGGTTTGTATGTAGAGTCTCTGTCAGTCCCCCGATCAAACTCACATCCCATCTGTCTGGTTTGTATGTAGAGTCTCTGTCAGTCTCCCGATCAAACTCACATCCCATCTGTCTGGTTTGTATGTAGAGTCTCTGTCAGTCCGTCTGCTCCAATCAAACTCACATCCCACCTGTCTGGTTTGTATGTAGAGTCTCTGTCAGTCCGTCTGCTCCAATCAAACTCACATCCCATCTGTCTGGTTTGTATGTAGCGTCTCTGTCAGTCCGTCTGCTCCAATCAAACTCACATCCCGTCTGTCTGGTTTGTATGTAGAGTCTCTGTCAGTCCCCCGATCAAACTCACATCCCATCTGTCTGGTTTGTATGTAGAGTCTCTGTCAGTCCCCCGATCAAACTCACATCCCAACTGTCTGGTTTGTATGTAGAGTCTCTGTCAGTCCCCCGATCAAACTCACATCCCATCTGTCTGGTTTGTATGTAGAGTCTCTGTCAATCCCCCGATCAAACTCACATCCCGTCTGTCTGGTTTGTATGTAGAGTCTCTGTCAATCCCCCAATCAATCTCACATCCCGACTGTCTGGTTTGTATGTAGAGTCTCTGTCAGTCCGTCTGCTCCAATCAAACTCACATCCCACCTGTCTGGTTTGTATGTAGAGTCTCTGTCAGTCCCCCTATCAAACTCACATCCCATCTGTCTGGTTTGTATGTAGAGTCTCTGTCAGTCCCCCGATCAAACTCACATCCCATCTGTCTGGTTTGTATGTAGAGTCTCTGTCAGTCCGTCTGCTCCAATCAAACTCACATCCCATCTGTCTGGTTTGTATGTAGAGTCTCTGTAAGTCCGTCTGCTCCAATCAAACTCACATCCCATCTGTCTGGTTTGTATGTAGAGTCTCTGTCAATCCCCCGATCAAACTCACATCCCACCTGTCTGGTTTGTATGTATAGTCTCTGTCAATCCCCCGATCAAACTCACATCCCATCTGTCTGGTTTGTATGTAGAGTCTCTGTCAATCCCCCGATCAAACTCACATCCCATCTGTCTGGTTTGTATGTAGAGTCTCTGTCAGTCCCCCGATCAAACTCACATCCCGTCTGTCTGGTTTGTATGTAGAGTCTCTGTCAGTCCCCCTGCTCCAATCAAACTCACATCCCGTCTGTCTGGTTTGTATGTAGCGTCTCTGTCAGTCCGTCTGCTCCAATCAAACTCACATCCCATCTGTCTGGTTTGTATGTAGAGTCTCAGTCAGTCCCCCTGCTCCAATCAAACTGACATCCCGTCTTTCTGGTTTGTATGTAGAGTCTCTGTCAGTCCGTCTGCTCCAATCAAACTGACATCCCGTCTCTCTGGTTTGTATGTAGCGTCTCTGTCAGTCCCCCTGCTCCAATCAAACTCACATCCCGTCTGTCTGGTTTGTATGTAGAGTCTCTGTCAATCCCCCGATCAAACTCACATCCCATCTGTCTGGTTTGTATGTAGAGTCTCTGTCAGTCCCCCGATCAAACTCACATCCCAACTGTCTGGTTTGTATGTAGAGTCTCTGTCAGTCCCCCGATCAAACTCACATCCCATCTGTCTGGTTTGTATGTAGAGTCTCTGTCAGTCCGTCTGCTCCAATCAAACTCACATCCCACCTGTCTGGTTTGTATGTAGAGTCTCTGTCAGTCCCACGATCAAACTCACATCCCATCTGTCTGGTTTGTATGTAGAGTCTCTGTCAGTCCCCCGATCAAACTGACATCCCATCTGTCTGGTTTGTATGTAGAGTCTCTGTCAGTCCCCCGATCAAACTCACATCCCATCTGTCTGGTTTGTATGTAGAGTCTCTGTCAGTCCCCCTGCTCCAATCAAACTCACATCCCACCTGTCTGGTTTGTATGTAGAGTCTCTGTCAGTCCCCCGATCAAACTCACATCCCATCTGTCTGGTTTGCATGTAGAGTCTCTGTCAGTCCCCCGATCAAACTCACATCCCATCTGTCTGGTTTGCATGTAGAGTCTCTGTCAGTCCCCCGATCAAACTCACATCCCACCTGTCTGGTTTGTATGTAGAGTCTCTGTCAGTCCGTCTGCTCGAATCAAACTGACATCCCGTCTGTCTGGTTTGTATGTCGCGTCTCTGTCAGTCCCCCAATCAAACTCACATCCCGTCTGTCTGGTTTGTATATAGCGTCTCTGTCAGTCCGTCTGCTCCAATCAAACTCACATCCCGTCTGTCTGGTTTGTATGTAGAGTCTCTGTCAGTCCGTCTGCTCCAATGAAACTCACATCCCATCTGTCTGGTTTGTATATAGAGTCTCTGTCAGTCCGTCTGCTCCAATCAAACTCACATCCCGTCTGTCTGGTTTGTATGTAGCGTCCCTGTCAGTCCCCCGATCAAACTCACATCCCGTCTGTCTGGTTTGTATGTAGCGTCTCTGTCAGTCCCCCTGCTCCAATCAAACTCACATCCCATCTGTCTGGTTTGTATGTAGAGTCTCTGTCAGTCCGTCTGCTCCAATCAAACTCACATCCCGTCTGTCTGGTTTGTATGTAAAGTCTCTGTCAATCCCCCAATCAAACTCACATCCCATCTGTCTGGTTTGTATGTAGAGTCTCTGTCAGTCCCCCAATCAAACTCACATCCCGTCTGTCTGGTGTGTATGTAGCGTCTCTGTCAGTCCGTCTGCTCCAATCAAACTCACATCCCATCTGTCTGGTTTGTATGTAGAGTCTCTGTCAGTCCCCCGATCAAACTCACATCCCACCTGTCTGGTTTGTATGTAGAGTCTCTGTCAGTCCGTCTGCTCCAATCAAACTGACATCCCGTCTGTCTGGTTTGTATGTAGCGTCTCTGTCAGTCCCCCAATCAAACTCACATCCCATCTGTCTGGTTTGTATGTAGCGTCTCTGTCAGTCCGTCTGCTCCAATCAAACTCACATCCCGTCTGTCTGGTTTGTATGTCGAGTCTCTGTCAATCCCCCGATCAAACTCACATCCCATCTGTCTGGTTTGTATGTAGAGTCTCTGTCCGTCCCCCGATCAAACTCACATCCCGTCTGTCTGGTTTGTATGTAGAGTCTCTGTCAGTCCGTCTGCTCCAATCAAACTCACATCCCATCTGTCTGGTTTGTATGTAGAGACTCTGTCAATCCGTCTGCTCCAATCAAACTCACATCCCATCTGTCTGGTATGTATGTAGAGTCTCTGTCAGTCCCCCGATCAAACTCACATCCCATCTGTCTGGTTTGTATGTAGAGTCTCTGTCAGTCCGTCTGCTCCAATCAAACTCACATCCCATCTGTCTGGTTTGTATGTAGAGTCTCTGTCAGTCCGTCTGCTCCAATCAAACTGACATCCCGTCTGTCTGGTTTGTATGTTGTGTCTCTGTCAGTCCCCCAATCAAACTCACATCCCATCTGTATGGTTTGTATGTAGAGTCTCTGTCAGTCCGTCTGCTCCAATCAAACTCACATCCCATCTGTCTGGTTTGTATGTAGAGTCTCTGTCAATCCCCCGATCAAACTCACATCCCACCTGTCTGGTTTGTATGTATAGTCTCTGTCAATCCCCCGATCAAACTCACATCCCATCTGTCTGGTTTGTATGTAGAGACTCTGTCAATCCGTCTGCTCCAATCAAACTCACATCCCATCTGTCTGGTTTGTATGTAGAGTCTCTGTCAGTCCCCCGATCAAACTCACATCCCATCTGTCTGGTTTGTATGTAGAGTCTCTGTCAGTCCGTCTGCTCCAATCAAACTCACATCCCATCTGTCTGGTTTGTATGTAGAGTCTCTGTCAGTCCGTCTGCTCCAATCAAACTGACATCCCGTCTGTCTGGTTTGTATGTTGTGTCTCTGTCAGTCCCCCAATCAAACTCACATCCCATCTGTCTGGTTTGTATGTAGAGTCTCTGTCAGTCCGTCTGCTCCAATCAAACTCACATCCCATCTGTCTGGTTTGTATGTAGAGTCTCTGTCAATCCCCCGATCAAACTCACATCCCACCTGTCTGGTTTGTATGTATAGTCTCTGTCAATCCCCCGATCAAACTCACATCCCATCTGTCTGGTTTGTATGTAGAGTCTCTGTCAATCCCCCGATCAAACTCACATCCCATCTGTCTGGTTTGTATGTAGAGTCTCTGTCAGTCCCCCGATCAAACTCACATCCCGTCTGTCTGGTTTGTATGTAGAGTCTCTGTCAGTCCCCCTGCTCCAATCAAACTCACATCCCGTCTGTCTGGTTTGTATGTAGCGTCTCTGTCAGTCCGTCTGCTCCAATCAAACTCACATCCCATCTGTCTGGTTTGTATGTAGAGTCTCTGTCAGTCCGTCTGCTCCAATCAAACTGACATCCCGTCTGTCTGGTTTGTATGTAGCGTCTCTGTCAGTCCCCCTGCTCCAATCAAACTCACATCCCGTCTGTCTGGTTTGTATGTAGAGTCTCTGTCAATCCCCCGATCAAACTCACATCCCATCTGTCTGGTTTGTATGTAGAGTCTCTGTCAGTCCCCCGATCAAACTCACATCCCAACTGTCTGGTTTGTATGTAGAGTCTCTGTCAGTCCCCCGATCAAACTCACATCCCATCTGTCTGGTTTGTATGTAGAGTCTCTGTCAGTCCGTCTGCTCCAATCAAACTCACATCCCACCTGTCTGGTTTGTATGTAGAGTCTCTGTCAGTCCCACGATCAAACTCACATCCCATCTGTCTGGTTTGTATGTAGAGTCTCTGTCAGTCCGTCTGCTCCAATCAAACTCACATCCCACCTGTCTGGTTTGTATGTAGAGTCTCTGTCAGTCCCACGATCAAACTCACATCCCATCTGTCTGGTTTGTATGTAGAGTCTCTGTCAGTCCCCCGATCAAACTCACATCCCATCTGTCTGGTTTGTATGTAGAGTCTCTGTCAGTCTCCCGATCAAACTCACATCCCATCTGTCTGGTTTGTATGTAGAGTCTCTGTCAGTCCGTCTGCTCCAATCAAACTCACATCCCACCTGTCTGGTTTGTATGTAGAGTCTCTGTCAGTCCGTCTGCTCCAATCAAACTCACATCCCATCTGTCTGGTTTGTATGTAGCGTCTCTGTCAGTCCGTCTGCTCCAATCAAACTCACATCCCGTCTGTCTGGTTTGTATGTAGAGTCTCTGTCAGTCCCCCGATCAAACTCACATCCCATCTGTCTGGTTTGTATGTAGAGTCTCTGTCAGTCCCCCGATCAAACTCACATCCCATCTGTCTGGTTTGTATGTAGAGTCTCTGTCAGTCCCCCGATCAAACTCACATCCCATCTGTCTGGTTTGTATGTAGAGTCTCTGTCAATCCCCCGATCAAACTCACATCCCGTCTGTCTGGTTTGTATGTAGAGTCTCTGTCAATCCCCCAATCAATCTCACATCCCGTCTGTCTGGTTTGTATGTAGAGTCTCTGTCAGTCCGTCTGCTCCAATCAAACTCACATCCCACCTGTCTGGTTTGTATGTAGAGTCTCTGTCAGTCCCCCTATCAAACTCACATCCCATCTGTCTGGTTTGTATGTAGAGTCTCTGTCAGTCCGTCTGCTCCAATCAAACTCACATCCCATCTGTCTGGTTTGTATGTAGAGTCTCTGTCAGTCCGACTGCTCCAATCAAACTCACATCCCATCTGTCTGGTTTGTATGTAGAGTCTCTGTCAATCCCCCGATCAAACTCACATCCCGTCTGTCTGGTTTGTATGTAGAGTCTCTGTCAGTCCCCCGATCAAACTCACATCCCATCTGTCTGGTTTGTATGTAGAGTCTCTGTCAATCCCCCGATCAAACTCACATTCCATCTGTCTGGTTTGTATGTAGAGTCTCTGTCAGTCCCCCGATCAAACTCACATCCCGTCTGTCTGGTTTGTATGTAGAGTCTCTGTCAGTCCCCCTGCTCCAATCAAACTCACATCCCGTCTGTCTGGTTTGTATGTAGCGTCTCTGTCAGTCCGTCTGCTCCAATCAAACTCACATCCCATCTGTCTGGTTTGTATGTAGAGTCTCTGTCAGTCCCCCTGCTCCAATCAAACTGACATCCCGTCTTTCTGGTTTGTATGTAGAGTCTCTGTCAGTCCGTCTGCTCCAATCAAACTGACATCCCGTCTGTCTGGTTTGTATGTAGCGTCTCTGTCAGTCCCCCTGCTCCAATCAAACTCACATCCCGTCTGTCTGGTTTGTATGTAGAGTCTCTGTCAATCCCCCGATCAAACTCACATCCCATCTGTCTGGTTTGTATGTAGAGTCTTGTCAGTCCCCCGATCAAACTCACATCCCAACTGTCTGGTTTGTATGTAGAGTCTCTGTCAGTCCCCCGGTCAAACTCACATCCCATCTGTCTGGTTTGTATGTAGAGTCTCTGTCAGTCCGTCTGCTCCAATCAAACTCACATCCCACCTGTCTGGTTTGTATGTAGAGTCTCTGTCAGTCCCACGATCAAACTCACATCCCATCTGTCTGGTTTGTATGTACAGTCTCTGTCAGTCCCCCGATCAAACTCACATCCCATCTGTCTGGTTTGTATGTAGAGTCTCTGTCAGTCCCCCGATCAAACTCACATCCCATCTGTCTGGTTTGTATGTAGAGTCTCTGTCAGTCCGTCTGCTCCAATCAAACTCACATCCCACCTGTCTGGTTTGTATGTAGAGTCTCTGTCAGTCCCACGATCAAACTCACATCCCATCTGTCTGGTTTGTATGTACAGTCTCTGTCAGTCCCCCGATCAAACTCACATCCCATCTGTCTGGTTTGCATGTAGAGTCTGTCAGTCCCCCGATCAAACTCACATCCCATCTGTCTGGTTTGCATGTAGAGTCTCTGTCAGTCCCCCGATCAAACTCACATCCCACCTGTCTGGTTTGTATGTAGAGTCTCTGTCAGTCCGTCTGCTCCAATCAAACTGACATCCCTTCTGTCTGGTTTGTATGTCGCGTCTCTGTCAGTCCCCCAATCAAACTCACATCCCGTCTGTCTGGTTTGTATGTAGCGTCTCTGTCAGTCCGTCTGCTCCAATCAAACTCACATCCCGTCTGTCTGGTTTGTATGTAGAGTCTCTGTCAGTCCGTCTGCTCCAATGAAACTCACATCCCATCTGTCTGGTTTGTATGTAGAGTCTCTGTCAGTCCGTCTGCTCCAATCAAACTCACATCCCGTCTGTCTGGTTTGTATGTAGCGTCCCTGTCAGTCCCCCGATCAAACTCACATCCCGTCTGTCTGGTTTGTATGTAGCGTCTCTGTCAGTCCCCCTGCTCCAATCAAACTCACATCCCATCTGTCTGGTTTGTATGTAGAGTCTCTGTCAGTCCGTCTGCTCCAATCAAACTCACATCCCGTCTGTCTGGTTTGTATGTAAAGTCTCTGTCAATCCCCCAATCAAACTCACATCCCATCTGTCTGGTTTGTATGTAGAGTCTCTGTCAGTCCCCCAATCAAACTCACATCCCGTCTGTCTGGTTTGTATGTAGCGTCTCTGTCAGTCCGTCTGCTCCAATCAAACTCACATCCCATCTGTCTGGTTTGTATGTAGAGTCTCTGTCAGTCCCCCGATCAAACTCACATCCCACCTGTCTGGTTTGTATGTAGAGTCTCTGTCAGTCCGTCTGCTCCAATCAAACTGACATCCCGTCTGTCTGGTTTGTATGTAGCGTCTCTGTCAGTCCCCCAATCAAACTCACATCCCATCTGTCTGGTTTGTATGTAGCGTCTCTGTCAGTCCGTCTGCTCCAATCAAACTCACATCCCGTCTGTCTGGTTTGTATGTCGAGTCTCTGTCAATCCCCCGATCAAACTCACATCCCATCTGTCTGGTTTGTATGTAGAGTCTCTGTCAGTCCCCCGATCAAACTCACATCCCGTCTGTCTGGTTTGTATGTAGAGTCTCTGTCAGTCCGTCTGCTCCAATCAAACTCACATCCCATCTGTCTGGTTTGTATGTAGAGTCTCTGTCAGTCCGTCTGCTCCAATCAAACTCACATCCCATCTGTCTGGTTTGTATGTAGAGTCTCTGTCAGTCCGTCTGCTCCAATCAAACTGACATCCCGTCTGTCTGGTTTGTATGTTGTGTCTCTGTCAGTCCCCCAATCAAACTCACATCCCATCTGTCTGGTTTGTATGTAGAGTCTCTGTCAGTCCGTCTGCTCCAATCAAACTCACATCCCATCTGTCTGGTTTGTATGTAGAGTCTCTGTCAATCCCCCGATCAAACTCACATCCCACCTGTCTGGTTTGTATGTATAGTCTCTGTCAATCCCCCGATCAAACTCACATCCCATCTGTCTGGTTTGTATGTAGAGTCTCTGTCAATCCCCCGATCAAACTCACATCCCATCTGTCTGGTTTGTATGTAGAGTCTCTGTCAGTCCCCCGATCAAACTCACATCCCGTCTGTCTGGTTTGTATGTAGAGTCTCTGTCAGTCCCCCTGCTCCAATCAAACTCACATCCCGTCTGTCTGGTTTGTATGTAGCGTCTCTGTCAGTCCGTCTGCTCCAATCAAACTCACATCCCATCTGTCTGGTTTGTATGTAGAGTCTCTGTCAGTCCGTCTGCTCCAATCAAACTGACATCCCGTCTGTCTGGTTTGTATGTAGCGTCTCTGTCAGTCCCCCTGCTCCAATCAAACTCACATCCCGTCTGTCTGGTTTGTATGTAGAGTCTCTGTCAATCCCCCGATCAAACTCACATCCCATCTGTCTGGTTTGTATGTAGAGTCTCTGTCAGTCCCCCGATCAAACTCACATGCCAACTGTCTGGTTTGTATGTAGAGTCTCTGTCAGTCCCCCGATCAAACTCACATCCCATCTGTCTGGTTTGTATGTAGAGTCTCTGTCAGTCCGTCTGCTCCAATCAAACTCACATCCCACCTCTCTGGTTTGTATGTAGAGTCTCTGTCAGTCCCACGATCAAACTCACATCCCATCTGTCTGGTTTGTATGTAGAGTCTCTGTCAGTCCCCCGATCAAACTCACATCCCATCTGTCTGGTTTGTATGTAGAGTCTCTGTCAGTCTCCCGATCAAACTCACATCCCATCTGTCTGGTTTGTATGTAGAGTCTCTGTCAGTCCGTCTGCTCCAATCAAACTCACATCCCACCTGTCTGGTTTGTATGTAGAGTCTCTGTCAGTCCCCCGATCAAACTCACATCCCATCTGTCTGGTTTGTATGTAGAGTCTCTGTCAGTCCCCCGATCAAACTCACATCCCGTCTGTCTGGTTTGTATGTAGAGTCTCTGTCAGTCCCCCGATCAAACTCACATCCCATCTGTCTGGTTTGTATGTAGAGTCTCTGTCAGTCCGTCTGCTCCAATCAAACTCACATCCCACCTGTCTGGTTTGTATGTAGAGTCTCTGTCAGTCCGTCTGCTCCAATCAAACTCACATCCCATCTGTCTGGTTTGTATGTAGCGTCTCTGTCAGTCCGTCTGCTCCAATCAAACTCACATCCCGTCTGTCTGGTTTGTATGTAGAGTCTCTGTCAGTCCCCCGATCAAACTCACATCCCATCTGTCTGGTTTGTATGTAGAGTCTCTGTCAGTCCCCCGATCAAACTCACATCCCATCTGTCTGGTTTGTATGTAGAGTCTCTGTCAATCCCCCGATCAAACTCACATCCCGTCTGTCTGGTTTGTATGTAGAGTCTCTGTCAATCCCCCAATCAATCTCACATCCCGTCTGTCTGGTTTGTATGTAGAGTCTCTGTCAATCCCCCAATCAATCTCACATCCCGTCTGTCTGGTTTGTATGTAGAGTCTCTGTCAGTCCGTCTGCTCCAATCAAACTCACATCCCACCTGTCTGGTTTGTATGTAGAGTCTCTGTCAGTCCCCCTATCAAACTCACATCCCATCTGTCTGGTTTGTATGTAGAGTCTCTGTCAGTCCCCCGATCAAACTCACATCCCATCTGTCTGGTTTGTATGTAGAGTCTCTGTCAGTCCGTCTGCTCCAATCAAACTCACATCCCATCTGTCTGGTTTGTATGTAGAGTCTCTGTCAGTCCGTCTGCTCCAATCAAACTCACATCCCGTCTGTCTGGTTTGTATGTAGCGTCTCTGTCAGTCCGTCTGCTCCAATCAAACTCACATCCCATCTGTCTGGTTTGTATGTAGAGTCTTTGTCAGTCCGTCTGCTCCAATAAAACTGACATCCCGTCTGTCTGGTTTGTATGTAGAGTCCCTGTCAGTCCCCCTGCTCCAATCAAACTCACATCCCGTCTGTCTGGTTTATTTTAGACCTTGAACATAAAGTACATGAACACTATTGCACTTGTGGATCAGAATAATTTCAATTGACCCCCAACCATCATGAGTGGTGTATATAGTGGAAAAACTTGCATTTACCCTGAGCTCGGGTGAGACTAGACTAGAGGTCAAGGGTTAAGGTTGAAAGGGGATCCTGAGGAGGAACTTCTTCATTCAGAACAGGGGTTGCTGACCTTTCTGATGCCATGGACTAATAATAATAAGCAAGGGGTCCGTGGACCCCAGGTTGGGATCTTCTGAATCACTGGGATGAGAATGCGAAAGGAGCTGTCAGCGCATGTTGTGAACGTGTTCAACTTCAACACTTGAGAGTTCTTGTAAGTATGTGGATGGAGGGTTATGGACCAGGTGCAGGTTGATGGGATGAGGCAATTAATGGTTCAGCATGGACTAGATGGGCCAAAGGGCCTGTTTCTGTGCAGCATTGCTCTGTGACTCTATACCAACCCTCACTTAGCTCTCATCTTATTTTTCCTCTCTTATCCTTATTGTGCACTGTCGTTCAGTTCAGTTCATCTCTTGCCACACCAGCCTGGTCCACTTCACCTCACGAATCTATTCCAAAATCTCCCGCACTGCTCACTGAGCCCTGAGCACTCTCCAAAGAGAGAACCTTGCCTATTGATTCCTGTTATTGGTGCCAGCCCAGATCCGTGAAAAGATCTCACCATCCAGGCCAGGCGACCTTCTCACATCTCCCATCAGGCACGAGGAAACCCCTCACCATCCCTTCATCAAACATCCCCACAGTCCGGGCCCGACAACCTTCTCACTCCCATCGGGCACGAGGAAATCCCTCACCGTCCCTTCATCAAACATCCCCACAGTCCGGGCCCGACAACCTTCTCACTCCCATCGGGCACGAGGAAACCCCTCACCATCCCTTCATCAAACATCCCCACAGTATGTAGAGTCTCTGTCAGTCCGTCTGCTCCAATCAAACTCACATCCCACCTGTCTGGTTTGTATGTAGAGTCTCTGTCAGTCCCACGATCAAACTCACATCCCATCTGTCTGGTTTGTATGTAGAGTCTCTGTCAGTCCCCCGATCAAACTCACATCCCATCTGTCTGGTTTGTATGTAGCGTCTCTGTCAGTCCGTCTGCTCCAATCAAACTCACATCCCATCTGTCTGGTTTGTATGTAGAGTCTCTGTCAGTCCCCCGATCAAACTCACATCCCACCTGTCTGGTTTGTATGTAGAGTCTCTGTCAGTCCGTCTGCTCCAATCAAACTGACATCCCGTCTGTCTGGTTTGTATGTAGCGTCTCTGTCAGTCCCCCAATCAAACTCACATCCCATCTGTCTGGTTTGTATGTAGCGTCTCTGTCAGTCCGTCTGCTCCAATCAAACTCACATCCCGTCTGTCTGGTTTGTATGTCGAGTCTCTGTCAATCCCCCGATCAAACTCACATCCCATCTGTCTGGTTTGTATGTAGAGTCTCTGTCAGTCCCCCGATCAAACTCACATCCCGTCTGTCTGGTTTGTATGTAGAGTCTCTGTCAGTCCGTCTGCTCCAATCAAACTGACATCCCACCTGTCTGGTTTGTATGTAGAGTCTCTGTCAGTCCCCCGATCAAACTCACATCCCATCTGTCTGGTTTGTATGTAGAGTCTCTGTCAGTCCCCCAATCAAACTCACATCCCATCTGTCTGGTTTGTATGTAGAGTCTCTGTCAATCCGTCTGCTCCAATCAAACTCACATCCCATCTGTCTGGTTTGTATGTAGAGTCTCTGTCAGTCCCCCGATCAAACTCACATCCCATCTGTCTGGTTTGTATGTAGAGTCTCTGTCAGTCCGTCTGCTCCAATCAAACTCACATCCCATCTGTCTGGTTTGTATGTAGAGTCTCTGTCAGTCCGTCTGCTCCAATCAAACTCACATCCCGTCTGTCTGGTTTGTATGTAGTGTCTCTGTCAGTCCGTCTGCTCCAATCAAACTCACATCCCATCTGTCTGGTTTGTATGTAGAGTCTTTGTCAGTCCGTCTGCTCCAATCAAACTGACATCCCGTCTGTCTGGTTTGTATGTAGAGTCTCTGTCAGTCCCCCTGCTCCAATCAAACTCACATCCCGTCTGTCTGGTTTATTTTAGACCTTGAACATAAAGTACATGAACACTATTGCACTTGTGGATCAGAATAATTTCAATTGACCCCCAACCATCATGAGTGGTGTATATAGTGGAAAAACTTGCATTTACCCTGAGCTCGGGTGAGACTAGACTAGAGGTCAAGGGTTAAGGTTGAAAGGGGAACCTGAGGAGGAACTTCTTCATTCAGAACAGGGGTTGCTGACCTTTCTGATGCCATGGACTAATAATAATAAGCAAGGGGTCCGTGGACCCCAGGTTGGGATCTTCTGAATCACTGGGATGAGAATGCGAAAGGAGCTGTCAGCGCAAGTTGTGAACGTGTTCAACTTCAACACTTGAGAGTTCTTGTAAGTATGTGGATGGAGGGCTATGGACCAGGTGCAGGTTGATGGGATGAGGCAATTAATGGTTCAGCATGGACTAGATGGGCCAAAGGGCCTGTTTCTGTGCAGCATTGCTCTGTGACTCTATACCAACCCTCACTTAGCTCTCATCTTATTTTTCCTCTCTTATCCTTATTGTGCACTGTCGTTCAGTTCAGTTCATCTCTTGCCACACCAGCCTGGTCCACTTCACCTCACGAATCTATTCCAAAATCTCCCGCACTGCTCACTGAGCCCTGAGCACTCTCCAAAGAGAGAACCTTGCCTATTGATTCCTGTTATTGGTGCCAGCCCAGATCCGTGAAAAGATCTCACCATCCAGGCCAGGCGACCTTCTCACATCTCCCATCAGGCACGAGGAAACCCCTCACCATCCCTTCATCAAACATCCCCACAGTCCGGGCCCGACAACCTTCTCACTCCCATCGGGCACGAGGAAATCCCTCACCGTCCCTTCATCAAACATCCCCACAGTCCGGGCACGACAACCTCCTCACTCCCATCGGGCACGAGGAAATCCCTCACCGTCCCTTCATCAAACATCCCCACAGTCCGGGCCCGACAACCTCCTCACTCCCATCGGGAACGAGGAAATCCCTCACCGTCCCTTCATCAAACATCCCCACCATCTGGGCCAGTGCACCTTCTGACACCCATCGGGCACGAGGAAATCCCTCACCGTCCCTTCATCAAACATCCCCACCATCTGGGCCCGACAACCTCCTCACTCCCATCGGGCACGAGGAAATCCCTCACCGTCCCTTCATCAAACATCCCCACAGTCCGGGCCCAACAACCTCCTCACTCCCATCGGGCACGAGGAAACCCCTCACCATCCCTTCATCAAACATCCCCACAGTCCGGGCCCGACAACCTTCTCACTCCCATCGGGCACGAGGAAACCCCTCACCATCCCTTCATCAAACATCCCCACAGTCCGGGCCCGACAACCTTCTCACTCTCATCGGGCACGAGGAAACCCCTCACCATCCCTTCATCAAACATCCCCACAGTCCGGGCCCGACAACCTCCTCACTCCCATCGGGCACGAGGAAATCCCTCACCGTCCCTTCATCAAACATCCCCACCATCTGGGCCCGACAACCTCCTCTCTCCCATCGGGCACGAGGAAATCCCTCACCGTCCCTTCATCAAACATCCCCACCATCTGGGCCCGACAACCTCCTCACTCCCATCGGGCACGAGGAAATCCCTCACCGTCCCTTCATCAAACATCCCCACCATCTGGGCCAGTGCACCTTCTCACTCCCATCGGGCACAAGGAAATCCCTCACCGTCCCTTCATCAAACATCTCCACCATCTGGGCCCGACAACCTCCTCACTCCCATCGGGCACGAGGTAATCCCTCACCGTCCCTTCATCAAACATCCACACAGTCCAGGCCCGACAACCTCCTCACTCCCATCGGGCACGAGGAAATCCCTCACCATCCCTTCATCAATCATCCACACAGTCCGGGTCAGACAACCTTCTCACTCCCATCGGGCACGAGGAAATCCCTCACCGTCCCTTCATCAAACATCCCCACCATCTGGGCCCGACAACCTCCTCACTCCCATCGGGCACGAGGAAATCCCTCACCGTCCCTCCATCAAACATCCCCACCATCTGGGCCCGACAACCTCCTCACTCCCATCGGGCACGAGGAAATCCCTCACCGTCCCTTCATCAAACATCCCCACCATCTGGGCCCGACAACCTCCTCACTCCCATCGGGCACGAGGAAATCCCTCACCGTCCCTTCATCAAACATCCCCACCATCTGGGCCAGTGCACCTTCTCACTCCCATCGGGCACGAGGAAATCCCTCACCGTCCCTTCATCAAACATCTCCACCATCTGGGCCCGACAACCTCCTCACTCCCATCGGGCACGAGGAAATCCCTCACCGTCCCTTCATCAAACATCCCCACCATCTGGGCCAGTGCACCTTCTGACACCCATCGGGCACGAGGAAATCCCTCACCGTCCCTTCATCAAACATCCCCACCATCTGGGCCCGACAACCTCCTCACTCCCATCGGGCACGAGGAAATCCCTCACCGTCCCTTCATCAAACATCCCCACCATCTGGGCCAGTGCACCTTCTGACACCCATCGGGCACGAGGAAATCCCTCACCGTCCCTTCATCAAACATCCCCACCATCTGGGCCCGACAACCTCCTCACTCCCATCGGGCACGAGGAAATCCCTCACCGTCCCTTCATCAAACATCCCCACAGTCCGGGCCCGACAACCTCCTCACTCCCATCGGGCACGAGGAAATCCCTCACCGTCCCTTCATCAAACATCCCCACCGTCTGGGCCAGTGCACCTTCTCACAGTTTCAATAGGGCAGAAGGTACTGCACAAAAGCCAGAAGTCCTTCACCACCAGGTTCAGGACTGGCTACTTTCCTTCAACCGTCCGGTTCTTGAACCAACCGGCAGAATCTTAATCACCCTCTGTCATCATTGTTCTTTGCCGTGTCATTATGACGTGGGTGATCATGGTCTTTCCATGACCGTGATTGTTCTGGGCAAATTTTTGCTCACAAGTGTTTTGCCATTGTCTTCTTCTGGGCCGTGTCTTTACAAGAGGGGTGACACCAGCCATTATCAATACTCTTCAGAGATTGTCTGCCTGGGGTCAGTGGTCACATAACCAGGACTTGTGATCTGCACCGGCTGCTCGTACGACCGTCCGCCACCTGCTCCCACGGCTTCACCTCGCCCTGATCGGGGGCTAAGCAGGAGCTACACCTTGCCCGAGGGTGACCTGCAGGCCAGCGGAGGGAAGGAGCCCCTCACACCTCCTTTGGTAGAGTTATATCTCCACGTCAGTATAGCAGCACTATGACCAGTTTCAGAGTAACACACACAGAATGCTGCAGGTAAGGCAGCATCTATGGAGACGAATAAAGAGGTGACGCTTTGGGCTGAGACCCTTCAATACAGTGCCTCCAGCATTTTGTGTTACTGTGGATTTCCAGCATCTGCAGAATGTCAGAGAAGACCTTCATTGCACAAATAAACTCTCCCACCACTTGAAATGGCCCTGGCAGCAGGCAGGCAAGCTGAGCAATTGTCAGTCTATTCGACAACTTGACACCACATGCAGATGCTGGGAATCCAAACCAGGTAGTGCTGGAATGAGATACAATCATTACAGTCGAGCAGTGTTTATACAAACCTGAGGGACTAGGTTAGTTCAATACACAAAGTGCTAAGGGAATTTAGCAAGTCAGGCACAAAATGGTGGCCAGATCGCTCAACGTTGCCACACAAGCTGAAAGGGTGGCTAAGGACTGAGTTCAAGAATCACGAGGTAATTCGTGATTAAAGCTCACACTTGGAGTATTGTGTTCAGTTCAGGTCAGCTCATTATAGGAAATCTGTGGAAGCTTTGGAGAGGGTGCAGAGGAGACTTACCATGATGCTGCTTGAATTATAGATCACGTCTTATGAGGGGAGGTTCAGCAAGCTAACGCTTTTCTGTTTGGACTGAAGGAGCGAGAGAGGTGTGCAAGAGGTGGCGTAGTGGTTGGCGCAATGCCACTACAGCTCAGGGTGTTCAGCGCTCGATTCTGGTGCCATTCTGTAAGGAGCCTCTTCCCCCCCCCCCCCCCCCACAGCTTTCCCCGGCAGTCCCAAGGCGTACCGGGTAGATGAACTGATCATTGTAAATTGTCCGTGATTGGGTTAGGGCTGACCGGGGTTGTGGCGTCGCTGGGAGCTGTAAATCAGAGGCAGAGTGGGTAGACAGAAGCATTTTCCCAGGGTGGAAATGGTAACACCAGGCAGCAGAATTTGAAGGTGATGAGAGGGAAGTATAGGGGAACGTGTTTTTTTTTATACACAGAGCAGTGGGGGCGTGGAATGCGATGCCGGGGGCCAGCAGAGGCATTTAACAGACTCTTAGATAGGCACACGGATGATAGAAAACTGGAGGTCTACGGGCAAGGGCAGGGTTAGATTGACCTCAGCGTAAGTTAAAGGGTCAAGACAACATTGTGGGCCAAAGGGTCTGTGATGCGCTGTACTATTCTATGAATAAACCAATATTCAGTCGACAGTCGAGTGGGTGATATCTGGAAGCTGTTGTCAGAGTAGGCGGGGTCAGGTACAATCACTATGTTTGCAGCGATATATAAATAGATGTCTGAGAGGGATGGTGTAGGTGGGCAAAATGGCCAGCAGGGACACAAAGGGCCTGTTTCTGTACTGGAATTCCTCAGCACTTCTCATCGAAGACCAGTGTCTCTCCCTTCCACAGACCAAGCACTGTTTTCATCTCAGTCCACACTGGGACAGGAAAGAGAAAAGATTGAAACAGCCCGTCTCTCACCTGCCCCACAGTCAGCATCTCACAGGACACGGTGCAGGACAGCTACTTACTTCCTTGATGGCATCTGACGAGAGGGCTCCAGGCAGATCCTGTTTGTTGGCAAACACCAGGAGTGTCGCGCCAGCCAGTCGCTGGATGGGGGAAAAGAGCAGAGCGAGTTTACTGAGTACTCCTCCACAACGCGACACCCTCCTCTCTACTCCAAGGGGAACACCAGAGCATTAATGGCAAGACTCTTGACAGTGTGAAGGATCAGAGGGGTCTTGGGGTCTGAGTCCATAGGACGCTCAAAGCAACTGTGCAGGTTGACTCAGTGGTTAAGAAGGCGTACGGTGCATTGGCCTTCATCAATCGTGGGATTGAGTTTAGGAGCCGAGAGGTAATGTTGCAGCTACATAGGACCCTGGTCAGACCCCACTTGGAGTACTGTACTCAGTTCTGGTCACCTCACTACAGGAAGGATGTGGAAGCCATAGAAAGGGTGCAGAGGAGATTTACAAGGATGTTGCCTGGATTGGGGAGCATGCCTTATGAGAATAGGTTGAGTGAACTCGACCTTTTCTCCTGGAGCGACGGAGGATGAGAGGTGACCTGATAGAGGTGTATAAGATGATGAGAGGCATTGATCGGGTGGATGGGAGGCTTTTTCCCAGGGCTGAAATGGCTAACACGAGAGGGCACAGTTTTAAGATGCTTGGAAGTAGGTACAGAGGAGATGTCAGGGGTAAGTTTTTCACACAGAGAGAGTTGAGTGTGTGGAATGGGCTGCCAGCGACAGTGGTGGAGGTGGATACGATAGGGTCTTTTAAGAGATTCTTAGATAGGTACACGGAGCTCAGTAAAACAGAGGGCTCTGCGGTAGGGGAATTCTAGGCCGTCTCTCGAGTAGGTTACACGGTCAGCACAACATTGTGGGCCGAAGGGTCTGTGATGTGCTATAGATTTCTATGTTTCTGTTAGGTAGACCTGGCTGTTAATGCAAACATCAAATCAGGCAATTGTGACAGCAACCCCATCCATAAATGCAAGCAGACATGGTCAGACACGGGTATCGACCCCTCACACCATTCCGGCCCGCCTGCCCTCTGTTTACATGCTGAGTAAAGAGGAGAGGAGCGGAGGTGCATCAGAATCGTGGACTGACCCTCCTCTCGCACCGGGAACGGGACAAAGCCCCTGGGCTCCCTCCGTCTGGCACTTACCTCCTCCCGGAGCAACACGGACAGCTCTCTCTTGCAGTCGTCGAGCCGGAGGCGATCGGCACTGTCCACCACCCAGATCAGGCCGTCCGTGCTCTCAAAGTAGTTCCTCCAGTAGGATCGCAGGGACTTCTGGCCTCCCACGTCCCAGATGTTCAGCTTGAAGCTGGGTGGGGTCACAATACAGTGAAATGTCACCCTCGATGTTCAGCACAGACTACGAGACACACGGAGCAGCAAATCAACCCCTTCCTACCCACCCCACCCTGAGCGGTCGCCTGCGGGCCTGCTAACCTGACCTCTAGCCTCGGGTATCACTGGAGGCCCGACATGCGGAATGGCCGATCAATCTCGTGCCTCCGGATCTGCACGGGCCTTGGGACCTGCCGCCCTCAGGACTCACAGGGCCTCGATATTGTCTCCACAATGCGGACCGACCTGATCTCTGCCCACCAGGCCTTCTGACCTTCCAACCAGCATCAGTCCTGTCAACAGACTTTGTGTCTGACCCGGTGGGGAAGGACAGGACGTACCGGTCAGTGGGGGAATGGGTCACGGGTATAACTGACCCGGTGGGGAAGGACAGGACGTACCGGTCAGTGGGTGAATGGGTCACGGGTATAACTGACCCGGTGGGGAAGGACAGGACGTACCGGTCAGTGGGGGAATGGGTCACGGGTATAACCGACCCGGTGGGGAAGGACAGGACGTACCGGTCAGTGGGAGAATGGGTCACGGGTATAACCAACCCAGTGGGGAAGGACAGGACGTACCGGTCAGTGGGGGAATGGGTCACGGGTATAACCGACCCGGTGGGGAAGGACAGGACGTACCGGTCAGTGGGTGAATGGGTCACGGGTATAACTGACCCGGTGGGGAAGGACAGGACGTACCGGTCAGTGGGTGAATGGGTCACTCGGGTACAATTGGGCCCGTGGATTTGTTAATCTTCTGTTCTTCTAAATAGATAATGACGTGGTTGTCAGTTGTACACTGCTTTGCCTTCACCATGGACACTGATGGGAAACAAAGCCCCTTACAATCACCAGCGGAAGTTTGAGCTGGGCTGGAGTGAGGCCTGGGTTCTCTCCCTCTCATGTGGTGGGAGGCAGGAACCCTCGTGCCATGAAATCCTCCATTTCTGATACTAGCAAAGACAGACGCGGGGTCGTGAGGTCACCGTGTGCCCACTTACTCTCTGTGCTCCAGAGTTTTGATGTTGAAGCCCAGCGTCGGGGAGATGGTGTCGATATCCTCTCCGTTGAACTTTTTCAGGATGGACGTTTTCCCGGCATTGTCCAGGCCGCTGGAAACGAGTTAAGGAACCAGGAGCGTAGACGAACCACGCTTGGAATTAGCGGAAGATTTAAACAATCCTGAAGTTGATTACACAGTGACGGAATCGTGTATAGGGAGAGTGTCTCAGATCATGGCCGAGGGTTGTTCGAATGGTCATAGGGGATGTAGCCCAGCACCAAATGGGGACTCACAGCCTTTATGCCAGCACGTCAGAGTGCAAGCTTACCGCAGAAACCAGCCTTCCCTCTATGGACCCCATCTACACTTCTCACTGCATCAGACAACAAACTCCAAGACCCCACTCATCCCCCACATTCTCTCCTCTCCCTTCTCCCGTCGGGCAGGAGATACAAAAGTTTAAAAGCACGTCCCACCAGGCTCAAGGACAGCCCCTGTTGTACAGCAACACACACAAAATGCTGCAGGAGCTCAGTGGCTCAGGCAGCACCTTTGGAAATGCAATGAACAGTCAATGTTTTGGGCCGAGTTGTCTCACCAGGACCGGAAAGAAAGGGAGAAGATGCCAGGTGGTGGCAAGGACGAATGCTGGAGGGTGGCACACGACACCAGGTTGTTCGATGATCCCGCCTGGTCCTGACTATTGGCTCAGAGGCCCTTTGCACCCTAATGCTTGCAGATCTTCTCCTGGGTACGTTATCAGGTTGTACATGGGAAAGCCCCTTCAGACTAAACTCGACCATGTATATTCCAGCTAATCCCGATACCCAGCTCACGGCTCAGACCCTCTAAATTCCAGCCATCCACGTACCCATATAAACTAAACTCCGATCTTCCTCGTACCCGTATAAACTAAACTCCGATCTTCCTCGTACCCGTATAAACTAAACTCCGATCTTCCTCGTACCCGTATAAACTAAACTCCGATCTTCCTCGTACCCGTATAAACTAAACTCCGATCTTCCTCGTACCCGTATAAACTAAACTCCGATCTTCCTCGTACCCGTATAAACTAAACTCCGATCTTCCTCGTACCCGTATAAACTAAACTCCGACCTTCCTCGTACCCGTATAAAACCCCTTCCTCCGACAGCACGTTCCAGCCCTTGGCCAATTGGCCAATACCCTCGAAACTCCGATCTTCCTCGTACCCATATAAAACCCCTTCCTCCGACAGCACGTTCCAGCCCTCGGCCAATATCCTCGAAACTCCGATCTTCCTCGTACCCGTATAAAACCCCTTCCTCCGACAGCACGTTCCAGCCCTTGGCCAATACCCTCTAATCTCCGATCTTCCTCGTACCCGTATAAACTAAACTCCGATCTTCCTCGTACCCGTATAAACTAATCTCCGATCTTCCTCGTACCCGTATAAACTAATCTCCGATCTTCCTCATACCCGTAGAAAACCCCTTCCTCCGACAGCACGTTCCAGCCCTTGGCCAATTGGCCAATACCCTCGAAACTCCGATCTTCCTCGTACCCGTATAAAACCCCTTCCTCCGACAGCACGTTCCAGCCCTTGGCCAATACCCTCGAAACTCCGATCTTCCTCGTACCCGTATAAAACCCCTTCCTCCGACAGCACGTTCCAGCCCTTGGCCAATACCCTCGAAACTCCGATCTTCCTCGTACCCGTATAAAACCCCTTCCTCCGACAGCACGTTCCAGCCCTTGGCCAATTGGCCAATACCCTCTAAACTCCGACCTTCCTCGTACCCGTATAAAACCCCTTCCTCCGACAGCACGTTCCAGCCCTTGGCCAATACCCTCGAAACTCCGATCTTCCTCGTACCCGTATAAAACCCCTTTCTCCGACAGCACGTTCCAGCCCTTGGCCAATTGGCCAATACCCTCGAAACTCCGATCTTCCTCGTACCCATATAAAACCCCTTCCTCCGACAGCACGTTCCAGCCCTTGGCCAATACCCTCGAAACTCCAATCTTCCTCGTACCCATATAAAACCCCTTCCTCCGACAGCACGTTCCAGCCCTTGGCCAGTACCCTCGAAACTCCGA
Organism: Hypanus sabinus; assembly: GCF_030144855.1. Classification (NCBI taxonomy): domain Eukaryota; kingdom Metazoa; phylum Chordata; class Chondrichthyes; order Myliobatiformes; family Dasyatidae; genus Hypanus; species Hypanus sabinus. The sequence continues at coordinate 49,300 of NW_026780079.1, forward strand.
TCTTCCTCGTACCCGTATAAAACCCCTTCCTCCGACAGCACGTTCCTGATCTCCTCCCCACTGTGCAGAATAGTTATCCCTCAGGTTCTGATTAAACCTTTCACCTTAACCCCACAACCCCACCCTGGGTAAACAACCTCGCACCCTACCTGTGCCCCTCCTGATTTTCTCTACCTCTGGAGATTGCCCCTCAGTCTCCTGCTCTGCAAACCTGTCTCACCTCTCTCTGTGCGATTCTGACCCTCAAGCCCTTGCAAATCCCTTCTGCACTCAGATCAAAACTTAACACAGTGTTCCAAGTGTGGTCTCACCGACTCCTTGTACAATCGCTACTTAAACACCAACTTCTATATCCAGTGCGGTGACTGATGATGGCCAGCATTCCAGAAGTCTCCTTCAGGACCCTGTCTCCCTGTGACTCCTCGTTCAGGGAAGAGCACACTTGTACCCAAGGTCTCCCTGTTTTACAGCAGTACCATGGAAGCTGTACCTTACAGAAGGGGAAAGCAAGGTTTTGACCACCTTCATTCAATACCAAATTGTGCTTTTCTGAATGAAACACCATTGGCCATTTCTCAGCCCACCTGCCCAGTCAATGACAATCCCGACTGTCAACATCACCCACTTTCGTGTCATCTCGGAATCACAATCAGCTTTAATACCACCAGTGTCTGCTGCAAAATCACCAGTCAGCAGTACACTTCAATACATAATAATAAACTATAAATTATAATTGGAACTTACAGTCCTGTGCAAACGTTTTAGGCACATATAGAATCGGTAGGGCTCCTGTAACTTTTGCACAGTACTGTACTTGTCAACGTGGAGCAGACAGTGAGTTTGTAAATCTGGTGGGAGCAAACGATGTTGGGAATGGTGAGGGTGGAGGGGTGTGGGACGGGGGCAGAGAAGGAGTGTCAGGGGTGGGTACAGACACACCCAGCCCTGAGACACCAGGCAAGGTCATTTGATTCCAAACAATTGGTTTATTGATCATTAAAGAATGTCTCTCTGGTGCTTCCCGCTCCCTCCCCTCTCCCTTCCCCTTTTCCCAACCATGATTCCCCTCTCCCTGCCCCCTTCCCACTCTCAGTCCACAATAGAGACCCAGATCAGAATCAGGTTTATCATCACTCACACGCGTCAGGAAATTTGTTTTTTTGTGTGACAGCAGTACATAAAATTACTACAGTACTGTGCAAAAGTCTTAGGCACCCTATCGATATATAAACGTGCCTAAGATCCTTGCACAGTACTGTAGGCCGGGGACTGATAGACATCATGACTCAGCGCTGTCGTAGGGTGGGGACTGAGAGATGCCACGCCACCGAGTTCTATTGAGAGGGTGAACAGCCTCATCCTTCTCCCAACACATCAATTACCTGACAACCAGCACCGACCGTAGACTAGGGGCTCCCAATCTGCAGTCCACGGACCCCTCGGTTGCCGGCAGGGGTCCGTGGCTGGGAGCCTCTGGTCTTCACGTTTTACACTGTGCGGATTCACGTGCTTATCTGGACATTTCTGCAATGTTGTGAGGGGAGGGAACCTCCCCCCAGTTCCCGATTCTGACACCGTCTGGGTGAAAACATCCCTCCTCAGGTTCGCTCTACCCTCCGCCCTCTCCGCTTCAATTGCAGCTCTCCTCAGAGGGGGAAGTCTCTCAAGTTCTGCTCCCCTCGGCCTCCTCAACTCTAAATGAACGGAGCCGACGCATTGTCTCCCGATGACTGAGACACTCTACCCCAGGTAACACGAGGTGAATCTCCTCTGCACCTTCACCAGCGGAGTCACCTCCTTCCATTGTGTGGAGAACAGACTCTGAAACCGAAATTTGACCTCTCTGCTCTTGTCTTGTATTCCACCCCCCCCCCCCCCCAGTGAAGCAGGTAACATCACCGTAACTACCTGTGCTGCCAGGATTCCCACTCGTACACAGATACTCCCTCAAGCCAGCACATCCTGGCTGAATCGCTGCCCAGAATGGGGCTCTGGTGCACAGGAGAGAGGAAAGCTAGAGGGTTACAAATGCAGGCAGCTCCATCATGGGCACGAGCCTCCCCAGCTTCAAGGACACCTTCAAAAGGCGGGTGGCATCTGTCAGGAAGGGCCCCTATCCCCCAGGGAGAAGGGATAGGAGTTCAATGGCAGCTTCTTCCCCACTGCCATCTCCTCCCAAAAGGCAATTCTCAAAAAGGCAGCATCCATTATTAAGGACCCCCACCACCCAGGACATGCCCTCTTCTTATTGCTACCATCAAGGAGGAGGTACAGGAGCCTGAAGACACACACACAACGATTCAGGAACAGCTTCTTCCCCTCTGCCATCAGGGAGGAGGTACAGGAGCCTGAAGACACACACACAACGATTCAGGAACAGCTTCTTCCCCTCTGCCATCAGGGAGGAGGTACAGGAGCCTGAAGACACACACTCAATGATTCAGGAACAGCTTCTCCTCCTCTGCCATCGGGGAGGAGGTACAGGAGCCTGAAGACACACACTCAACGATTCAGGAACAGCTTCTTCCCCTCTGCCATCAGGGAGGAGGTACAGGAGCCTGAAGACACACACTCAGTGATTCAGGAACAACTTCTTCCCCTCCGCCATCAGGGAGGAGGTACAGGAGCCTGAAGACACACACTCAACGATTCAGGAACAGCTTCTCCCCCTCTGCCATCAGGGAGGAGATACAGGAGCCTGAGGACACACACTCAACGATTCAGGAACAGCTTCTTCCCCTCTGCCATCAGGGAGGAGGTACAGGAGTCTGAAGACACACAGTCAATGATTGAGAAACTGCTTCTCTCTGTTACTGCCAGATTTCTGAATGGACATTGAACCCATGAACACTACCTCACCGTTCTGCTCTCTTCTGAACAAATTAATTTTATACTTGTAATCTACAGTAGTATATTCTGTACTGCAAACAATTACTGCCCAAAAGAGCGAGCTTCACAACATGTCAGAGATAAGCCTGATTCTGGATGCTCTGATTCACGTCTGCTGCGATCAGGTCACTTTCGGTGTGTGCTGCGTCTGCGAGGCTGGTTTCGACGTAGCTTTCGTTGGGTGCTGCGTCTGTGAGGCTGAGCCGGGCGGCGCTGTGGGAGTCCATAGCGGTTGTTCTCCCTTCTGCCGCTGGCGTGGGATGGCAAGTCTGTCGGGACCCTGGGGACTTGTGGAAACTGTGTGGTGGTTTCTTTTGAACTTACAGTCCTTTAACATCTTTGGACTATTTTTACTGTGCCCATAGTCTGTTTTTTATCAATTATGCTATTGTTTGCACTGTTGTAACTTTGTGGTTTTGTGCAGGTCTTGTAGCTTTAGTTTTTGGTCTTGTTTTTGTCTGGTGGATTTGGAGCTCCTTTCCGGGGAACGTGCTAAACGGTAGCGCGATATTAATACGCAGCAGCCTCTCCGGACTCTGGATTGGGGATTGCCAAACGTTATGTGGATTTTCTGGTGTAGTCTGTTTTGTCATATGCTTTTGTGATATCATTCTGGAGGAACGTTGTCTCATCTTTTAACTGCATTGCATTTGTGGTTTCTAAATGACAATAAACTGAATCTGAATCCTACGTACACGCCAGTTGTCAGTGCCTAAAACGAGGAGTACCAGCTCCTGTGCTACACCACTTTCACAGACCACCTGCCGCCTGAAACACCGTTCTCACCCACATCAATCCTTCCCTCTTCACAAAGATTAAAATCAGCCTGCTCAAACAGGATCACACCCCCCCCCCCCCCAAACCATCGCTGCCCTTCATTAAACCTGACCTTCCCAAGTGTAGATACAATTTCTACCCCGACAACACTCACAAGGTGCTGGAGGAACTCAGCAGGCCAGGCAGCATCCACAGAAATGAACAAACAGTCAACACTTCAGGACAAGACCCTTCATCAAGTTTAAATATTTCGGTCTGGGTCGCAGCAAGTCCCCATCAGGCCGTGCAGTTTATCCTCCTTCAGACCCATCACAGTATGTTATACTTGATTTTCTTTAATGCTAATGTGTTATAGAATTTCACCGCCCATCCCCGAATTCTCTGACTAAAACATCCTTTTACTCCCTGAAATACAGTTTGCCCCTTTGGTCCCCAGCACACCCTACCCTTCACTGATACCCTCTGCCTGCAACACACTTTGAAAATGCACCCTTTTCCCACCCTGTCTCTTGCAAAAATGCTATCCCCTTCTCACAATTCCTCCGTCTCCGCCGCATCTGCTCTCAGGATGAGGCTTTTCATTCCAGGATGAAGGAAATGTCTTCCTTTTTTAAACAAAGGGGCTTCCCTTCGTCCATCATCAACTCTGCTGTCAAACACATCTCTCCCATTTCCCGCACATCTGCCCTCACCCCATCCACCCCACTCGGGATAGGGTTCCCCTTGTCCTCACCTACCACCCCACCAGCCTCCAGGTCCAACGTATAATTCTCCGTAACTTCCGCCACCTCCAACGGGATCCCACTACCAAGCACATCTTTCCCTCCCCCCCCCCATCTGCTTTTCGCAGGGATCACTCCCTACACGACTCCCTTGTCCACTCGTCCCCCCCATCCCTTCCCACCAATCTCCCTCCTGGCACTTATCCTTGTAAACAGAACAAGTGCTACACCTGCCCTTACACTTCCTCCCTCATCACCATTCAGGACCCCAGACAGTCCTTCCAGGTGAGGCGACACTTCACCTGTGAGTCAGCTGGTGTGGTATACTGTATCCGGTGCTCCCGATGTGGCCTTTTATATCTTGGTGAGACCCGACGCAGACTGGGAGACTGTTTCGCTGAACATCTATGCTCGGTATGCCAGAAAAAGCAGGATCTCCCAGTGACCACACATTTTAATTCCATGTCCCATTCCCATTCTGATATGTCTGTCCATGGCCTCCTCTACTGTCAAAATGAATCCAAACTCAGGTTGGAGGAACACCACCTTATATACTGGCTGGGTAGCCTCCAACCTAATGGCATGAACATTGACTTCTCTAACTTCTGTTAATGCCCCTCTTCCCCTTCTTACCCCATCCCTGACATATTTAGTTGTTTGCCTGTCCTCCATCTCCCTCTGGTGCTTCCCCCCCCCCCTTTCTTTCTCCCAAGGCCTCCTGTCCCATGATCCTTTCCCTTCTCCAGCTCTGTATCACTTTCACCAATCACTTTTCCAGCTCTTAGCTTCATCCCACCCCCTCTGGTCTTCTCCTATCATTTTGCATTTCCCCCTCCCCCCACTACTTTCAAATCTCTTACTATCTTTTCTTTCGGTTAGTCCTGACGAAGGGTCTCAGCCCGAAATGTCGACAGTGCTTCTCCCTATAGATGCTGCCTGGCCTGCTGTGTTCCACCAGCATTTTGTGTGTGTTGTCTGTCCTGACGAAAGGTCTCGGCCTGAAACGTCGACAGTGCTTCTCCCTATAGATGCTGCCTGGCCTGCTGTGTTCCACCAGCATTTTGTGTGTGTTGTTGTTTGAAAATGCACTGGCATTGTTCGTAATACGTCGACGTGATCGATTGACCTGCCTTCACACACACAGGCTCTTGCAGCACCGACAATGCTCTTCACTGCCTGGCTCCAGTTCTTGGTTGGGAACCTCTTGTTCATCAGATCTCCCACACTCATCCGAAACCCTCCACCCCCCTCACTCCTACTCCTTTCTGCCCTCTCTCTGATCTCCATTCCTGTCCTCCCCCCTTCCACTCATCCTCTTCCCCTCACCCAACCCTTTCACCCTGACACCACTCCTTAACGCTTCCCCATGACCCACTGTTGGCCCCCCCACCCTCTGTGGCCCAACATAGACCACCCACACCCCCACGACTGAACACTGCCCCTTCCCCACCCCATGACACCATACCTGACCCACCCACCCTCTGTGGCCCAACACTGACCCCTTCCCCACCCCATGTCACCATACCTGACCCACCCACCCTCTGTGGCCCAACACTGACCCCTTCCCCACCCCATGACACCATACCTGACCCACCCACCCTCTGTGGCCCAACACTGACCCCTTCCCCACCCCATGACACCATACCTGACCCACCCACCCTCTGTGGCCCAACACTGACCCCTTCCCCACCCCATGACACCATACCTGACCCACCCACCCTCTGTGGCCCAACACTGACCCCTTCCCCACCCCATGACACCATACCTGACCCACCCACCCTCTGTGGCCCAACACTGACCCCTTCCCCACCCCATGACACCATACCTGACCCACCCACCCTCTGTGGCCCAACACTGACCCCTTCCCCACCCCATGACACCATACCTGACCCACCCACCCTCTGTAACCCAACACTGACCCCTTCCCCACCCCATGACACCATACCTGACCCACCCACCCTCTGTAACCCAACACTGACCCCTTCCCCACCCCATGACACCATACCTGACCCACCCACCCTCTGTGGCCCAACACTGACCCCTTCCCCACCCCATGACACCATACCTGACCCACCCACCCTCTGTAACCCAACACTGACCCCTTCCCCACCCCATGACACCATACCTGACCCACCCACCCTCTGTGGCCCAACACTGACCCCTTCCCCACCCCATGACACCATACCTGACCCACCCACCCTCTGTAACCCAACACTGACCACCCTCACCCCCACGACAGAACACTGACCACTCACCCCATGACCTCTGACCATCCACC
>NW_026780080.1:0-55940 GCF_030144855.1 Hypanus sabinus
ACTGGAGAGGATTACAGAGATGGGAAGGGGTGTAGGGACTGGAGAGGGTTACAGAGATGGGGAGGGGTGTAGGGACTGGAAAGGGTTACAGAGATGGGGAGTTGTGTAGGGACTGGAGAGGGTTACAGAGGGGGTGGGGTTTAGGGACTGGAGTGGATTACAGAGATGAGGAGAGGTGTAGGGACTGGAGAGGGTTACAGTGATGGTGAGCCGAGTTGGGACTGGAGAGGGTTACAGAGATGGGGAGGGGTGTAGGGGCTGGAGAGAGTTACACAGATGTGGAGGGGTTTAGGGACGAGAGGGTTACTGAGATGGGGAGGCGTGTAGGGGCTGGAGAGAGTTACAGAGATGGGGAGGGTGTAGGGATGAGAGGGTTACAGTGACCGGCATGTGTGTAGGGCAGGGAGGGTTTACAGAGAAGGTGAGTCGTGTAGGGTCTGGAGAGTGTTACAGAGATGGGGAGGGGTGTAGGGACTGGAGTGGATTACAAGAGATCGGGAGGGTTGTAGGGACTGGAGAGGGTTACAGGGATGGGTAGGGGTGTAGGGACTGGAGAGGGTAACAGTGATGAGGAGGGGTGTAGGGCAGTGAAGGGTTTTTAGAGATGGGGAGGGGTGTAGGGGATGGAGAGATACAGAGATGGAGAGGCGTGTAGGGACTGGAGAGTTACAGAGATGGGGAGGGGTGTAGGGATGAGAGGGTTACAGTGACGGGCATGTGTGTAGGGCAGGGAGGGTTTACAGAGAAGGTGAGTCGTGTAGGGTCTGGAGAGTGTTACAGAGATGGGGAGGGGTGTACGGACTGGAGTGGATTACAAAAGATCGGGAGGGTTGTAGGGACTGGAGAGGGTTACAGGGATGGGGAAGGGTGTAGGGACTGGAGAGGGTAACAGTGATGCGGAGGGGTGTAGGGCAGGGAAGGGTTTTTAGAGATGTGGAGGGGTGTAAGGGATGGATAGATACAGATGGAGAGGCGTGTAGGGACTGGAGAGTTACAGAGATGGGGAGGGCTGTAGGGACCGGAGAGTTACAGAGATGGGGAGGGATGTCGGGAGTGGAGAGGGTTACAGAGATGGGGAGGGCTGTAGGGACTGGAGAGTTCCAGAGATGGGGAGGGGTGTCGGGAGTGGAGAGGGTTACTGAGATGGGGAGGGGTGTAGGGGCTGGAGAGTAACGGAGATGGGGAGTGGTGTAGGGACTGGAGAGGGTAACAGAGATGGGGAGGGGTGTAGGGGCTGGAGAGGATTGCAGAGACGGGGAGGAGTATAAAGGCTGGAGTGGGTTACAGAGATGGAGAGGGGTGTAGGGACTGGAGAGTTACAGAGATGGGGAGGGGTGTAGGGACTGGAGAGGGTTACTGAGATGGGGAGGGGTGTAGGGGCTGGAGAGATACAGAGATGGGGAGGGGTGTAGGGACGAGAGAGGGTTACTGAGATGGGGAGGGGTGTAGGGGCTGGAGAGAGTTAAAGAGATGGGGAGGGGTGTAGGGTCTGGAGAGGCTTACAGAGATGGGGAGTGGTGTAGGGACTGTAGAGTTACAGAGATGGGGAGGGGTGTTGGGACTGGAGAGGGTTACTGAGATGGGGAGGGGTGTAGGGACTGGAGAGTTACAGAGATGGGGAGGGGTGTAGGGACTGGAGAGGGTTACTGAGATGGGGAGGGGTGTAGGGGCTGGAGAGAGTTACAGAGATGGGGAGGGGTGTAGTGTCTGGAGAGGGTTACAGAGATGGGGAGGAGTTTAGGGGCTGGAGCGGGTTACAGAGATGGGGATGTGTGTAGGGCAGGGAGAGGTTTTCAGAGATTGGGAGGCGTATGGGGGAGGGAGGGGGTTACAGAGATGCAGAGGGGTGTAGGGAGGGTGGAGTTATAGAGACTGGGAGGAGTATAGGGGCTGGAGAGGGTTACAGAGATGGGGAGAGGTGTAGGGGCTGGAGAGAGTCACAGAGATGGGGAGGGGTGTAGTGTCTGGAGAGGGTTACAGAGATGGGGAGGAGTGTAGGGGCTGGAGAGGGTTACAGAGATGGGGATGTGTGTAGGGCAGGGAGGGGTTTTCAGAGATCGGGAGGTGTATGGGGGAGTGAGGGGGTTACAGAGATGCAGAGGGGTGTAGGGAGGGTGGAGTTATAGAGACTGGGAGGAGTATAGGGGCTGGAGAGGGTTACAGAGATGGGGAGAGGTGTAGGCACTGGAGAGGATTACAGAGATGGGAAGGGGTGTAGGGACTGGAGAGGGTTACAGAGATGGGGAGGGGTGTAGGGACTGGAAAGGGTTACAGAGATGGGGAGTTGTGTAGGGACTGGAGAGGGTTACAGAGGGGGTGGGGTTTAGGGACTGGAGTGGATTACAGAGATGAGGAGAGGTGTAGGGACTGGAGAGGGTTACAGTGATGGTGAGCCGAGTTGGGACTGGAGAGGGTTACAGAGATGGGGAGGGGTGTAGGGGCTGGAGAGAGTTACACAGATGTGGAGGGGTTTAGGGACGAGAGGGTTACTGAGATGGGGAGGCGTGTAGGGGCTGGAGAGAGTTACAGAGATGGGGAGGGGTGTAGGGATGAGAGGGTTACAGTGACCGGCATGTGTGTAGGGCAGGGAGGGTTTACAGAGAAGGTGAGTCGTGTAGGGTCTGGAGAGTGTTACAGAGATGGGGAGGGGTGTAGGGACTGGAGTGGATTACAAGAGATCGGGAGGGTTGTAGGGACTGGAGAGGGTTACAGGGATGGGTAGGGGTGTAGGGACTGGAGAGGGTAACAGTGATGAGGAGGGGTGTAGGGCAGTGAAGGGTTTTTAGAGATGGGGAGGGGTGTAGGGGATGGAGAGATACAGAGATGGAGAGGCGTGTAGGGACTGGAGAGTTACAGAGATGGGGAGGGGTGTAGGGATGAGAGGGTTACAGTGACGGGCATGTGTGTAGGGCAGGGAGGGTTTACAGAGAAGGTGAGTCGTGTAGGGTCTGGAGAGTGTTACAGAGATGGGGAGGGGTGTACGGACTGGAGTGGATTACAAAAGATCGGGAGGGTTGTAGGGACTGGAGAGGGTTACAGGGATGGGGAAGGGTGTAGGGACTGGAGAGGGTAACAGTGATGCGGAGGGGTGTAGGGCAGGGAAGGGTTTTTAGAGATGTGGAGGGGTGTAAGGGATGGATAGATACAGATGGAGAGGCGTGTAGGGACTGGAGAGTTACAGAGATGGGGAGGGCTGTAGGGACCGGAGAGTTACAGAGATGGGGAGGGATGTCGGGAGTGGAGAGGGTTACAGAGATGGGGAGGGCTGTAGGGACTGGAGAGTTCCAGAGATGGGGAGGGGTGTCGGGAGTGGAGAGGGTTACTGAGATGGGGAGGGGTGTAGGGGCTGGAGAGTAACGGAGATGGGGAGTGGTGTAGGGACTGGAGAGGGTAACAGAGATGGGGAGGGGTGTAGGGGCTGGAGAGGATTGCAGAGACGGGGAGGAGTATAAAGGCTGGAGTGGGTTACAGAGATGGAGAGGGGTGTAGGGACTGGAGAGTTACAGAGATGGGGAGGGGTGTAGGGACTGGAGAGGGTTACTGAGATGGGGAGGGGTGTAGGGGCTGGAGAGATACAGAGATGGGGAGGGGTGTAGGGACGAGAGAGGGTTACTGAGATGGGGAGGGGTGTAGGGGCTGGAGAGAGTTAAAGAGATGGGGAGGGGTGTAGGGTCTGGAGAGGCTTACAGAGATGGGGAGTGGTGTAGGGACTGTAGAGTTACAGAGATGGGGAGGGGTGTTGGGACTGGAGAGGGTTACTGAGATGGGGAGGGGTGTAGGGACTGGAGAGTTACAGAGATGGGGAGGGGTGTAGGGACTGGAGAGGGTTACTGAGATGGGGAGGGGTGTAGGGGCTGGAGAGAGTTACAGAGATGGGGAGGGGTGTAGTGTCTGGAGAGGGTTACAGAGATGGGGAGGAGTTTAGGGGCTGGAGCGGGTTACAGAGATGGGGATGTGTGTAGGGCAGGGAGGGGTTTTCAGAGATTGGGAGGCGTATGGGGGAGGGAGGGGGTTACAGAGATGCAGAGGGGTGTAGGGAGGGTGGAGTTATAGAGACTGGGAGGAGTATAGGGGCTGGAGAGGGTTACAGAGATGGGGAGAGGTGTAGGGGCTGGAGAGAGTCACAGAGATGGGGAGGGGTGTAGTGTCTGGAGAGGGTTACAGAGATGGGGAGGAGTGTAGGGGCTGGAGAGGGTTACAGAGATGGGGATGTGTGTAGGGCAGGGAGGGGTTTTCAGAGATCGGGAGGTGTATGGGGGAGTGAGGGGGTTACAGAGATGCAGAGGGGTGTAGGGAGGGTGGAGTTATAGAGACTGGGAGGAGTATAGGGGCTGGAGAGGGTTACAGAGATGGGGAGAGGTGTAGGCACTGGAGAGGATTACAGAGATGGGAAGGGGTGTAGGGACTGGAGAGGGTTACAGAGATGGGGAGGGGTGTAGGGACTGGAAAGGGTTACAGAGATGGGGAGTTGTGTAGGGACTGGAGAGGGTTACAGAGGGGGTGGGGTTTAGGGACTGGAGTGGATTACAGAGATGAGGAGAGGTGTAGGGACTGGAGAGGGTTACAGTGATGGTGAGCCGTGTTGGGACTGGAGAGGGTTACAGAGATGGGGAGGGGTGTAGGGGCTGGAGAGAGTTACACAGATGTGGAGGGGTTTAGGGACGAGAGGGTTACTGAGATGGGGAGGCGTGTAGGGGCTGGAGAGAGTTACAGAGACGGGGAGGGGTGTAGGGATGAGAGAGTTACAGTGACCGGCATGTGTGTAGGGCAGGGAGGGTTTACAGAGAAGGTGAGTCGTGTAGGGTCTGGAGAGTGTTACAGAGATGGGGAGGGGTGTAGGGACTGGAGTGGATTACAAGAGATCGGGAGGGTTGTAGGGACTGGAGAGGGTTACAGGGATGGGTAGGGGTGTAGGGACTGGAGAGGGTAACAGTGATGCGGAGGGGTGTAGGGCAGTGAAGGGTTTTTAGAGATGGGGAGGGGTGTAAGGGATGGATAGATACAGAGATGGAGAGGCGTGTAGGGACTGGAGAGTTACAGAGATGGGGAGGGCTGTAGGGACCGGAGAGTTACAGAGATGGGGAGGGATGTCGGGAGTGGAGAGGGTTACAGAGATGGGGAGGGCTGTAGGGACTGGAGAGTTCCAGAGATGGGGAGGGGTGTCGGGAGTGGAGAGGGTTACTGAGATGGGGAGGGGTGTAGGGGCTGGAGAGTAACGGAGATGGGGAGTGGTGTAGGGACTGGAGAGGGTAACAGAGATGGGGAGGGGTGTAGGGGCTGGAGAGGATTGCAGAGACGGGGAGGAGTATAAAGGCTGGAGTGGGTTACAGAGATGGAGAGGGGTGTAGGGACTGGAGAGTTACAGAGATGGGGAGGGGTGTAGGGACTGGAGAGGGTTACTGAGATGGGGAGGGGTGTAGGGGCTGGAGAGATACAGAGATGGGGAGGGGTGTAGGGACGAGAGAGGGTTACTGAGATGGGGAGGGGTGTAGGGGCTGGAGAGAGTTAAAGAGATGGGGAGGGGTGTAGGGTCTGGAGAGGGTTACAGAGATGGGGAGTGGTGTAGGGACTGGAGAGTTACAGAGATGGGGAGGGGTGTAGGGACTGGAGAGGGTTACTGAGATGGGGAGCGGTGTAGGGACTGGAGAGTTACAGAGATGGGGAGGGTGTAGGGACTGGAGAGGGTTACTGAGATGGGGAGGGGTGTAGGGGCTGGAGAGAGTTACAGAGATGGGGAGGGGTGTAGTGTCTGGAGAGGGTTACAGAGATGGGGAGGAGTGTAGGGGCTGGAGCGGGTTACAGAGATGGGGATGTGTGTAGGGCAGGGAGGGGTTTTCAGAGATTGGGAGGCGTATGGGGGAGGGAGGGGGTTACAGAGATGCAGAGGGGTGTAGGGAGGGTGGAGTTATAGAGACTGGGAGGAGTATAGGGGCTGGAGAGGGTTACAGAGATGGGGGAGAGGTGTAGGCACTGGAGAGGGTTACAGAGATGGGAAGGGTGTAGGGGACTGGAGAGGGTTACAGAGATGGGGAGGGGTGTAGGGACTGGAAAGGGTTACAGAGATGGGGAGTTGTGTAGGGACTGGAGAGGGTTACAGAGGGGGTGGGGTTTAGGGACTGGAGTGGATTACAGAGATGAGGAGAGGTGTAGGGACTGGAGAGGGTTACAGTGATGGTGAGCCGTGTTGGGACTGGAGAGGGTTACAGAGATGGGGAGGGGTGTAGGGGCTGGAGAGAGTTACACAGATGTGGAGGGGTTTAGGGACGAGAGGGTTACTGAGATGGGGAGGCGTGTAGGGGCTGGAGAGAGTTACAGAGATGGGGAGGGGTGTAGGGATGAGAGGGTTACAGTGACCGGCATGTGTGTAGGGCAGGGAGGGTTTACAGAGAAGGTGAGTCGTGTAGGGTCTGGAGAGTGTTACAGAGATGGGGAGGGGTGTAGGGACTGGAGTGGATTACAAGAGATCGGGAGGGTTGTAGGGACTGGAGAGGGTTACAGGGATGGGTAGGGGTGTAGGGACTGGAGAGGGTAACAGTGATGCGGAGGGGTGTAGGGCAGTGAAGGGTTTTTAGAGGTGTAGGGGATGGAGAGATACAGAGATGGAGAGGCGTGTAGGGACTGGAGAGTTACAGAGATGGGGAGGGGTGTAGGATGAAGGGTTACAGTGACGGGCATGTGTGTAGGGCCAGGGGAGGGTTTACAGAGAAGGTGAGTCGTGTAGGGTCTGGAGAGTGTTACAGAGATGGGGAGGGGTTTGTACGGACTGGAGTGGATTACAAAAGATCGGGAGGGTTGTAGGGACTGGAGAGGGTTACAGGGATGGGGAGGGGTGTAGGGACTGGAGAGGGTAACAGTGATGCGGAGGGGTGTAGGGCAGGAGAGGTGTTTTAGAGATGGGGAGGGGTGTAAGGGATGGATAGATACAGATGGAGAGGCGTGTAGGGACTGGAGAGTTACAGAGATGGGGAGGGCCTGTAGGGACCGGAGAGTTACAGAGATGGGGGAGGGATGTCGGGAGTGGAGAGGGTTACAGAGATGGGGAGGGCTGTAGGGACTGGAGAGTTCCAGAGATGGGGAGGGGTTGTCGGGAGTGGAGAGGGTTACTGAGATGGGGAGGGGTGTAGGGGCTGAGAGTAACGGAGATGGGGAGTGGTGTAGGGACTGGAGAGGGTAACAGAGATGGGGAGGGGTGTAGGGGCTGGAGAGGATTGCAGAGACGGGGAGGAGGTATAAAGGCTGGAGTGGGTACAGAGATGGAGAGGGGTGTAGGGACTGGAGAGTTACAGAGATGGGGAGGGGTGTAGGGACTGGAGAGGGTTACTGAGATGGGGAGGGGTGTAGGGGCTGGAGAGATACAGAGATGGGGAGGGGTGTAGGGACGAGAGAGGGTTACTGAGATGGGGAGGGGTGTAGGGGCTGGAGAGAGTTAAAGAGATGGGGAGGGGTTGTAGGGGTCTGGAGAGGGTTACAGTGATGGGGAGTGGTGTAGGGACTGGAGAGTTACAGAGATGGGGAGGGGTGTAGGGACTGGAGAGGGTTACTGAGATGGGGAGGGTGTAGGGACTGGAGAGTTACAGAGATGGGGAGGGGTGTAGGGACTGGAGAGGGTTACTGAGATGGGGAGGGGTTGTAGGGGCTGGAGAGAGTTCAGAGATGGGGAGGGGTGTAGTGTCTGGAGAGGGTTACAGAGATGGGGAGGAGTGTAGGGGCTGGAGCGGGTTACAGAGATGGGGATGTGTGTAGGGCAGGGAGGGTTTTTCAGAGATTGGGGAGGCGTATGGGGAGGGAGGGGGTTACAGAGATGCAGAGGGGTGTAGGGAGGGTGGAGTTATAGAGACTGGGAGGAGTATAGGGGCTGGAGAGGGTTACAGAGATGGGGAGAGGTGTAGGCACTGGAGAGGGTTACAGAGATGGGAAGGGGGTGTAGGGACTGGAGAGGTTACAGAGATGGGGAGGGGTGTGTAGGGACTGGAAAGGGTTACAGAGATGGGGAGTTGTGTAGGGACTGGAGAGGGGTTACAGAGGGGGTGGGGTTTAGGGACTGGAGTGGATTACAGAGATGAGGAGAGGTGTAGGGACTGGAGAGGGTTAACAGTGATTGGTGAGCCAGGTGTTGGGACTGGAGAGGGTTACAGAGATGGGGAGGGGTTGTAGGGGCTGGAGAGAGTTACACAGATGTGGAGGGGGTTTAGGGACGAGAGGGTTACTGAGATGGGGAGGGGTGTAGGGATGAGAGGGTTACAGTGACCCGGCATGTGTGTAGGGCAGGGGAGGGCTACAGAGAAGGTGAGTCGTGTAGGGTCTGGAGAGTGTTACAGAGATGGGGAGGGGGTGTAGGGACTGGAGTGGATTACAAGAGATCGGGAGGGTTGTAGGGACTGGAGAGGGTTACAGGGATGGGTAGGGGTGTAGGGACTGGAGAGGGTAACAGTGATGCGGAGGGGTGTAGGGCAGTGAAGGGTTTTTAGAGATGGGGAGGGGTATAGGGGATGGAGAGATACAGAGATGGAGAGGCGGTGTAGGGACTGGAGAGTTACAGAGATGGGGAGGGGGTGTAGGGATGAGAGGGTTACAGTGACGGGCATGTGTGTAGGGCAGGGAGGGTTTACAGAGAAGGTGAGTCGTGTAGGGTTGGAGAGTGTTACAGAGATTGGGGAGGGGTGTACGGACTGGAGTGGATTACAAAAGATCGGGAGGGGTTGTAGGGACTGGAGAGGGTTACAGGGAATGGAAGGGGTGTAGGGACTGGAGAGGGTTAACAGTGATGCGGAGGGGTGTAGGGCAGGGAAGGGTTTTAGAGATGGGGAGGGGTGTAAGGGATGGATAGTTACAGATGGAGAGGCGTGTAAGGGACTGGAGAGTTACAGAGATGGGGAGGGCTGTAGGGACCGGAGAGTTACAGAGATGGGGAGGGATGTCGGGAGTGGAGAGGGTTACAGAGATGGGGAGGGCTTGTAGGGACTGGAGAGTTCCAGAGATGGGGAGGGTTGTCGGGAGTGGAGAGGGTTACTGAGATGGGAGGGGTGTAGGGGCTGGAGAGTAACGGAGATGGGGAGTGGTGTAGGGACTGGAGAGGGTAACAGAGATGGGAGGGGTGTAGGGGCTGGAGAGGATTGCAGAGACGGGGAGGAGTATAAAGGCTGGAGTGGGTTACAGAGATGGAGAGGGGTGTAGGACTGGAGAGTTACAGAGATGGGGAGGCGGTGTAGGGACTGGAGAGGGTTACTGAGATGGGGAGTGGTGTAGGGGCTGGAGAGATACAGAGATGGGGAGGGGTGTAGGGACGAGAGAGGGTTACTGAGATGGGAGGGGTGTAGGGCTGGAGAGAGTTAAAGAGATGGGGAGGGGTGTAGGGTTGGAGAGGGTTACAGAGATGGGGAGTGGTGTAGGGACTGGAGAGTTACAGAGATGGGGAGGGGGTGTAGGGACTGGAGAGGTTTACTGAGATGGGGAGGGGTGTAGGGGACTGGAGAGTTACAGAGATGGGGAGGGGTGTAGGGACTGGAGAGGGTTACTGAGACGGGGAGGGGTGTAGGGGCTGGAGAGAGTTACAGAGATGGGGAGGGGTTGTAGTGTCTGGAGAGGGTAACAGTGATGCGGAGGGGTGTAGGGCAGGGAAGGGTTTTTAGAGATGGGGAGGGGTGTAAGGGATGGATAGATACAGATGGAGAGGCGTGTAGGGACTGGAGAGTTACAGAGATGGGGAGGGCTGTAGGGACCGGGAGAGTTACAGAGATTGGGGAGGGATGTCGGGAGTGGAGAGGGTTACAGAGATTGGGGAGGGCTGTAGGGACTGGAGAGTTCCAGAGATGGGGAGGGGGTGTCGGGAGTGGAGAGGGTTACTGAGATGGGGAGGGGTTGTAGGGGCTGGAGAGTAACGGAGATGGGGAGTGGTGTAGGGACTGGAGAGGGTAACAGAGATGGGGAGGGGTGTAGGGGCTGGAGAGGATTGCAGAGACGGGGGAGGAGTATAAGGCTGGAGTGGGTTACAGAGATGGAGAGGGGTTGTAGGGACTGGAGAGTTACAGAGATGGGGAGGGGTGTAGGGACTGGAGAGGGTTACTGAGATGGGGAGTGGTGTAGGGGCTGGAGAGATACAGAGATGGGAGGGGTGTAGGGACGAGAGAGGGTTTCTGAGATGGGGAGGGGTGTAGGGGCTGGAGAGAGTTAAGAGATGGGGAGGGGTGTAGGGTCTGGAGAGGGTTACAGAGATGGGGAGTGGTGTAGGGACTGGAGAGTTACAGAGATGGGGAGGGGTGTAGGGACTGGAGAGGTTTACTGAGATGGGGAGGGGTGTAGGGACTGGAGAGTTACAGAGATGGGGAGGGGTGTAGGGACTGGAGAGGTTACTGAGATGGGGAGGGGTGTAGGGGCTGGAGAGAGTTACAGAGATGGGGAGGGGTGTAGTGTCTGGAGAGGGTTACAGAGATGGGGAGGAGTGTAGGGGCTGGAGCGGGTTACAGAGATGGGGATGTGTGTAGGGCAGGGAGGGGTTTTCAGAGATTGGGAGGCGTATGGGGGAGGGAGGGGGGTTACAGAGATGCAGAGGGGTGTAGGGAGGGTGGAGTTATAGAGACTGGGAGGAGTATAGGGGCTGGAGAGGGTTACAGAGATGGGGAGAGTGTAGGCACTGGAGAGGGTTACAGAGATGGGGAGGGGGTGTAGGGACTGGAGTGGATTACAGAGATCGGGAGGGTTGTAGGGACTGGAGAGGGTTACAAGGATGGGGAGGGTTGTAGGGACTGGAGAGGGTAACAGTGATGCAGAGGGGTGTAAGGGCAGGGAAGGGTTTTTAGAGATGGGGAGGGGTGTAGGGGATGGAGAGATACAGAGATGGAGAGGCGTGTAGGGACTGGAGAGTTACAGAGATGGGGAGGGCTGTAGGGGACTGGAGAGTTACAGAGATGGGGAGGGATGTCGGGAGTGGAGAGGGTTACTGAGATGGGGAGGGTTGTAGGGGCTGGAGAGTAACGGAGATGGGGAGTGGTGTAGGGACTGGAGAGGGTAACAGAGATGGGGAGGGGTGTTGGGGCTGGAGAGGATTGCAGAGACGGGGAGGAGTATAACGGCTGGAGTGGGTTACAGACATGGAGAGGGGGTGTAGGGACTGGAGGAGTTACAGAGATGGGGAGGGGTGTAGGGATGGAGAGTTACAGAGATGGGGAGGGGTGTAGGGACTGGAGAGGGTTACTGAGATGGGGAGGGGTGTAGGGACTGGAGAGTTACAGAGATGGGGAGGGGTGTGTAGGGACTGGAGAGGGTTACTGAGATGGGGGAGGGTTGTAGGGGCTGGAGAGAGTTACAGAGATGGGGAGGGGTGTAGGCACTGGGAGAGGATTACAGAGATGGGAAGGGGTGTAGGGACTGGAGAGGGTTACAGAGATGGGGAGGGGTGTAGGGACTGGAAAGGGGTTACAGAGATGGGGAGTTGTGTAGGGACTGGAGAGGGTTACAGAGGGGGTGGGGTTTAGGGACTGGAGTGGATTACAGAGATGAGGAGAGGTGTAGGGACTGGAGAGGGTTACAGTGATGGTGAGCCATGTTGGGACTGGAGAGGGTTACAGAGATGGGGGAGGGGTGTAGGGGCTGGAGAGAGTTACACAGATGTGGAGGGGTTTAGGGGACGAGAGGGTTACTGAGATGGGGAGGCGTGTAGGGGCTGGAGAGAGTTACAGAGATGGGGAGGGGTGTAGGGATGAGAGGGTTACAGTGACGGCATGTGTGTAGGGCAGGGAGGGTTTACAGAGAAGGTGAGTCGTGTAGGGTCTGGAGAGTGTTACAGAGATGGGGAGGGGTGTAGGGACTGGAGTGGATTACAGAGATCGGGAGGGTTGTAGGGACTGGAGAGGGTTACAGGGATGGGTAGGGGGTGTAGGGACTGGAGAGGGTAACAGTGATGCGGAGGGGTGTAGGGCAGTGAAGGGTTTTTAGAGATGGGGAGGGGTGTAAGAGATGGAGAGATACAGAGATGGAGAGGCGTGTAGGGACTGGAGAGTTACAGAGATGGGGAGGGGTGTAGGGATGAGAGGGTTACAGTGACGGGCATGTGTGTAGGGCAGGGAGGGTTTACAGAGAAGGTGAGTCGTGTAGGGTCTGGAGAGTGTTACAGAGATGGGGGAGGGGTGTACGGACTGGAGTGGATTACAAAAGATCGGGAGGGTTGTAGGGACTGGAGAGGGGTACAGGGATGGGGAGGGGTGTAGGGACTGGAGGAGGTAACAGTGATGCGGAGGGGTGTAGGGCAGGGAAGGGTTTTTAGAGATGCGGGAGGGGTGTAAGGGGATGGATAGATACAGATGGAGAGGCGTGTAGGGACTGGAGGAGTTACAGAGATGGGAGGGCTGTAGGGACTGGAGAGTTACAGAGATGGGGAGGGGTGTAGGACTGGAGAGGGTTACTGAGATGGGGAGGGGTGTAGGGACTGGAGAGTTACAGAGATGGGGAGGGGTGTAGGGACTGGAGAGGGTTAGAGGGGTGTAGGGGCTGGAGAGAGTTACAGAGATGGGGAGGGGTGTAGTGTCTGGAGAGGGTTACAGAGATGGGGAGGAGTGTAGGGGCTGTAGCCGGTTACAGAGATGGGGATGTGTGTAGGGCAGGGAGGGGTTTTCAGAGATTGGGAGGCGTATGGGGGAGGGAGGGGGTTACAGAGATGCAGAGGGGTGTAGGGAGGGTGGAGTTATAGAGACTGGGAGGAGTATAGGGGCTGGAGAGGGTTACAGAGATGGGGAGAGGTGTAGGCACTGGAGAGGGTTACAGAGATGGGGAGGGGTGTAGGGACTGGAGTGGATTACAAGAGATCGGGAGGGTTGTAGGGACTGGAGAGGGTTACAAGGATGGGGAGGGTTGTAGGGACTGGAGAGGGTAACAGTGATGCAGAGGGGTGTAAGGGCAGGGAAGGGTTTTTAGAGATGGGGAGGGGTGTAGGGGATGGAGAGATACAGAGATGGAGAGGCGTGTAGGGACTGGAGAGTTACAGAGATGGGGAGGGCTGTAGGGACTGGAGAGTTACAGAGATGGGGAGGGATGTCGGGAGTGGAGAGGGTTACTGAGATGGGGGAGGGTTGTAGGGGCTGGAGAGTAACGGAGATGGGGAGTGGTGTAGGGACTGGAGAGGGTAACAGAGATGGGGAGGGGTGTTGGGGCTGGAGAGGATTGCAGAGACGGGGAGGAGTATAACGGCTGGAGTGGGTTACAGACATGGAGAGGGGTGTAGGGACTGGAGAGTTACAGAGATGGGGGAGGGGTGTAGGGACTGGAGAGTTACAGAGATGGGGAGGGGTGTAGGGACTGGAGAGGGTTACTGAGATGGGGAGGGGTGTAGGGGCTGGAGAGAGTTACAGAGATGGGGAGGGGTGTAGGGTCTGGAGAGGGTTACAGAGATGGGGAGTGGTGTAGGGACTGGAGAGTTACAGAGATGGGGAGCGGTGTAGGGACTGGAGAGGGTTACTGAGATGGGGAGGGGTGTAGGGACTGGAGAGTTACAGAGATGGGGAGGGGTGTAGGGACTGGAGAGGGTTACTGAAATGGGGAGGGTTGTAGGGGCTGGAGAGAGTTACAGAGATGGGGAGGGGGTGTAGGCACTGGAGAGGGTTACAGAGATGGGGAGGGGTGTAGGGACTGGAAAGGGTTACAGAGATGGGGAGTTGTGTAGGGACTGGAGAGGGTTACAGAGGGGGTGGGGTTTAGGGACTGGAGTGGATTACAGAGATGAGGAGAGGTGTAGGGACTGGAGAGGGTTACAGTGATGGTGAGCCGTGTTGGGACTGGAGAGGGTTACAGAGATGGGGAGGGGTGTAGGGGCTGGAGATAGTTACACAGATGTGGAGGGGTTTAGGGACGAGAGGGTTACTGCGATGGGGAGGCGTGTAGGGGCTGGAGAGAGTTACAGAGATGGGGGAGGGGTTGTAGGGATGAGAGGGTTACAGTGACCGGCATGTGTGTAGGGCAGGGAGGGTTTACAGAGAAGGTGAGTCGTGTAGGGTCTGGAGAGTGTTACAGAGATGGGGAGGGGTGTAGGGACTGGAGTGGATTACAAGAGATCGGGAGGGTTGTAGGGACTGGAGAGGGTTACAGGGATGGGTAGGGGTGTAGGGACTGGAGAGGGTAACAGTGATGCGGAGGGGTGTAGGGCAGTGAAGGGTTTTTAGAGATGGGGAGGGGTGTAGGGGATGGAGAGATACAGAGATGGAGAGGCGTGTAGGGACTGGAGAGTTACAGAGATGGGGAGGGGTGTAGGGATGAGAGGGTTACAGTGACGGGCATGTGTGTAGGGCAGGGAGGGTTTACAGAGAAGGTGAGTCGTGTAGGGTCTGGAGAGTGTTACAGAGATGGGGAGGGGTGTACGGACTGGAGTGGATTACAAAAGATCGGGAGGGTTGTAGGGACTGGAGAGGGTTACAGGGATGGGGAGGGGTGTAGGGACTGGAGAGGGTAACAGTGATGCGGAGGGGTGTAGGGCAGGGAAGGGTTTTTAGAGATGGGGAGGGGTGTAAGGGATGGATAGATACAGATGGAGAGGCGTGTAGGGACTGGAGAGTTACAGAGATGGGGAGGGCTGTAGGGACCGGAGAGTTACAGAGATGGGGAGGGATGTCGGGAGTGGAGAGGGTTACAGAGATGGGGAGGGCTGTAGGGACTGGAGAGTTACAGAGATGGGGAGGGGTGTCGGGAGTGGAGAGGGTTACTGAGATGGGGAGGGGTGTAGGGGCTGGAGAGTAACGGAGATGGGGAGTGGTGTAGGGACTGGAGAGGGTAACAGAGATGGGGAGGGGTGTAGGGGCTGGAGAGGATTGCAGAGACGGGGAGGAGTATAAAGGCTGGAGTGGGTTACAGAGATGGAGAGGGGTGTAGGGACTGGAGAGTTACAGAGATGGGGAGGGGTGTAGGGACTGGAGAGGGTTACTGAGATGGGGAGGGGTGTAGGGGCTGGAGAGATACAGAGATGGGGAGGGGTGTAGGGACGAGAGAGGGTTACTGAGATGGGGAGGGGTGTAGGGGCTGGAGAGAGTTAAAGAGATGGGGAGGGGGTGTAGGGTCTGGAGAGGGTTACAGAGATGGGGAGTGGTGTAGGGACTGGAGAGTTACAGAGATGGGGAGGGGTGTAGGGACTGGAGAGGGTTACTGAGATGGGGAGGGGTGTAGGGACTGGAGAGTTACAGAGATGGGGAGGGGTGTAGGGACTGGAGAGGGTTACTGAGATGGGGAGGGGTGTAGGGGCTGGAGAGAGTTACAGAGATGGGGAGGGGTGTAGTGTCTGGAGAGGGTTACAGAGATGGGGAGGAGTGTAGGGGCTGGAGCGGGTTACAGAGATGGGGGATGTGTGTAGGGCAGGGAGGGGTTTTCAGAGATTGGGAGGCGTATGGGGGAGGGAGGGGGTTACAGAGATGCAGAGGGGTGTAGGGAGGGTGGAGTTATAGAGACTGGGAGGAGTATAGGGGCTGGAGAGGGTTACAGAGATGGGGAGAGGTGTAGGCACTGGAGAGGGTTACAGAGATGGGGAGGGGGTGTAGGGACTGGAGTGGATTACAAGAGATCGGGAGGGTTGTAGGGACTGGAGAGGGTTACAAGGATGGGGAGGGCTGTAGGGACTGGAGAGTTACAGAGATGGGGAGGGATGTCGGGAGTGGAGAGGGTTACTGAGATGGGGAGGGTTGTAGGGGCTGGAGAGTAACGGAGATGGGGAGTGGTGTAGGGACTGGAGAGGGTAACAGAGATGGGGAGGGGGTGTTGGGGCTGGAGAGGATTGCAGAGACGGGGAGGAGTATAACGGCTGGAGTGGGTTACAGACATGGAGAGGGGTGTAGGGACTGGAGAGTTACAGAGATGGGGAGGGGTGTAGGGACTGGAGAGTTACAGAGATGGGGAGGGGTGTAGGGACTGGAGAGGGTTACTGAGATGGGGAGGGGTGTAGGGGCTGGAGAGAGTTACAGAGATGGGGAGGGGTGTAGGGTCTGGAGAGGGTTACAGAGATGGGGAGTGTTGTAGGGACTGGAGAGTTACAGAGATGGGGAGCGGTGTAGGGACTGGAGAGGGTTACTGAGATGGGGAGGGGTGTAGGGACTGGAGAGTTACAGAGATGGGGAGGGGTGTAGGGACTGGAGAGGGTTACTGAGATGGGGAGGGTTGTAGGGGCTGGAGAGAGTTACAGAGATGGGGAGGGGTGTAGTGTCTGGAGAGGGTTACAGAGATGGGGAGGAGTGTAGGGGCTGGGGGCTGGAGAGGGTTACAGAGATGGGGATGTGTGTGGGGCAGGGAGGGGTTTTCAGAGATCGGGAGGCGTATGGGGGAGGGAGGGGGTTACAGTGATGCAGTGGGGTGTAGGGAGGGTGGAGTTATAGAGACTGGGAGGAGTATAGGGGCTGGAGAGGGTTAAAGAAATGGGGAGAGGTGTAGGCACTGGAGAGGGTTACAGAGATGGGAAGGGGTGTAGGGACTGGAGAGGGTTATAAAGATGGGGAGGGGTGTAGGGACTGGAGAGGGTTACAGAGATGGGGAGTTGTGTAGGGACTGGAGAGGGTTACAGAGGGGGTGGGGTTTAGGGACTGGAGTGGATTACAGAGATGGGGAGAGGTGTAGGGACTGGAGAGGGTTACAGTGATATTGAGCCGTGTTGGGACTGGAGAGGGTTACAGAGATGGGGAGGGGTGTAGGGGCGGGAGATAGTTACACAGATGTGGAGGGGTTTAGGGACGAGAGGGGTACAGAGATGGGGAGGGGTGTAGGGATGAGAGGGTTACAGTAACGGGCATGTGTGTAGGGCAGGGAGTGTTTACAGAGAAGGTGAGTCGTGTAGGGTCTGGAGAGTGTTACAGAGATGGGGAGGGGTGTAGGGACTGGAGTGGATTACAAGAGATCGGGAGGGTTGTAGGGACTGGAGAGGGTTACAAGGATGGGGAGGGGTGTAGGGACTGGAGAGGGTAACAGTGATGCAGAGGGGTGTAGGGCAGGGAAGGGTTTTTAGAGATGGGGAGGGGTGTAGGGGATGGAGAGATACAGAGATGGAGAGGCGTGTAGGGACTGGAGAGTTACAGAGATGGGGAGGGCTGTAGGGACTGGAGAGTTACAGAGATGGGGAGGGATGTCGGGAGTGGAGAGGGTTACTGAGATGGGGAGGGGTGTAGGGACTGGAGAGATACAGAGATGGAGAGGCGTGTAGGGACTTGAGAGTTACAGAGATGGCGAGGGTTGTAGGGACTGGAGAGTTACAGAGATGGGGAGGGGTGTCGGGAGTGGAGAGGGTTACTGAGATGGGGCGGGGTGTAGGGGCTGGAGAGAGTTGCAGAGATGGGGAGGGGTGTAGGGTCTGGAGAGGGTTACAGAGATGGGGAGTGGTGTAGGGACTGGAGAGTTACAGAGATGGGGAGCGGTGTAGGGACTGGAGAGGGTTACTGAGATGGGGAGGGGTGTAGGGACTGGAGAGTTACAGAGATGGGGAGGGGTGTAGGGACTGGAGAGGGTTACTGAGATGGTGAGGGTTGTAGGGGCTGGAGAGAGTTACAGAGATGGGGAGGGGTGTAGTGTCTGGAGAGGGTTACAGAGATGGGGAGGAGTGTAGGGGCTGGAGAGGGTTACAGAGATGGGGATGTGTGTGGGGCAGGGAGGGGATTTCAGAGATCGGGAGGCGTATGGGGGAGGGAGGGGGTTACAGTGATGCAGAGGGGTGTAGGGAGCGTGGAGTTATAGAGACTGGGAGGAGTATAGGGGCTGGAGAGGGTTACAGAAATGGGGAGAGGTGTAGGCACTGGAGAGGGTTACAGAGATGGGAAGGGGTGTAGGGACTGGAGAGGGTTACAGAGATGGGGAGGGGTGTAGGGACTGGAGAGGGTTACAGAGATGGGGAGTTGTGTAGGGACTGGAGAGTGTTACAGAGGGGGTGGGGTTTAGGGACTGGAGTGGATTACAGAGATGGGGAGAGGTGTAGGGACTGGAGAGGGTTACAGTGATGGTGAGCCGTGTTGGGACTGGAGAGGGTTACAGAGATGGGGAGGGGTGTAGGGGCTGGAGAGAGTTACACAGATGTGGAGGGGTTTAGGAACGAGAGGGGTACAGAGATGGGGAGGGGTGTAGGGATGAGAGGGTTACAGTGACGGGCATGTGTGTAGGGCAGGGAGGGTTTACAGAGAAGGTGAGTCGTGTAGGTTCTGGAGAGTGTTACAGAGGGGGATGGGTGTAGGGAATGGAGTGGATTACAAGAGATCGGGAGGGTTGTAGGGACTGGAGAGGGTTACAGGGATGGGCAGGGGTGTAGGGACTGGAGAGGATTACAAGAGATCGGGAGGGTTGTAGGGACTTGAGAGGGATACAGGGATGGGTAGGGGTGTAGGGACTGGAGAGGGTAACAGTGATGCGGAGGGGTGTAGGGGCTGGAGAGATACAGAGATGGAGAGGCGTGTAGGGACTGGAGAGTTACAGAGATGGGGAGGGGTGTAGGGACTGGAGAGGGTTACTGAGATGGGGAGGGGTGTAGGGGCTGGAGAGATACAGAGATGGAGAGGCGTGTAGGGACTGGAGAGTTACAGAGATGGGGAGGGGTGTAGGGACTGGAGAGGGTTACTGAGATGGGGAGGGGTGTAGGGGCTGGAGAGATACAGAGATGGGGAGGGGTTTCGGAACTGGAGAGGGTTACTGAGATGGGGAGGGGTGTAGGGGCTGGAGAGAGTTACAGAGATGGGGAGGGGTGTAGGGTCTGGAGAGGGTTACAGAGATGGGGAGTGGTGTAGGGACTGGAGAGTTACAGAGATGGGGAGGGGTGTAGGGACTGGAGAGGGTTACTGAGATGGGGAGGGGTGTAGGGACTGGAGAGTTACAGAGATGGGGAGGGCTGTAGGGACTGGAGAGGGTTACTGAGTTGGGGAGGGGTGTAAGGGCTGGAGAGAGTTACAGAGATGGGGAGGGGTGTAGGGACTAGAGAGGGTTTCAGAGATGGGGAGTTGTGTAGGGACTGGAGAGGGTTACAGAGGGGGTGGGGTTTAGGGACTGGAGTGGATTACAGAGATGGGGAGAGGTGTAGGGACTGGAGAGGGTTACAGTGATGGTGAGCCGTGTTGGGACTGGAGAGGGTTACAGAGATGGGGAGGGGTGTAGGGGCTGGAGAGAGTTACACAGATGTGGAGGGGTTTAGGGACGAGAGGGGTACAGAGATGGGGAGGGGTGTAGGGATGAGAGGGTTACAGTGACGGGCATGTGTGTAGGGCAGGGAGGGTTTACAGAGAAGGTGAGTCGTGTAGGGTCTGGAGAGTGTTACAGAGATGGGGAGGGGTGTACGGACTGGAGTGGATTACAAGAGATCGGGAGGGTTGTAGGGACTGGAGAGGGTTACAGGGATGGGCAGGGGTGTAGGGCCTGGAGAGGATTACAAGAGATCGGGAGGGTTGTAGGGACTTGAGAGGGATACAGGGATGGGTAGGGGTGTAGGGACTGGAGAGGGTAACAGTGATGCGGAGGGGTGTAGGGGCTGGAGAGATACAGAGATGGAGAGGCGTGTAGGGACTGGAGAGTTACAGAGATGGGGAGGGGTGTAGGGACTGGAGAGGGTTACTGAGATGGGGAGGGGTGTAGGGGCTGGAGAGATACAGAGATGGGGAGGGGTTTCGGAACTGGAGAGGGTTACTGAGATGGGGAGGGGTGTAGGGGCTGGAGAGAGTTACAGAGATGGGGAGGGGTGTAGGGTCTGGAGAGGGTTACAGAGATGGGGAGTGGTGTAGGGACTGGAGAGTTACAGAGATGGGGAGGGGTGTAGGGACTGGAGAGGGTTACTGAGATGGGGAGGGGTGTAGGGACTTGAGAGTTACAGAGATGGGGAGGGGTGTAGGGACTGGAGAGGGTTACTGAGATGGGGAGGGGTGTAGGGGCTGGAGAGAGTCACAGAGATGGGGAGGGGTGTAGTGTCTGGAGAGGGTTACAGAGATGGGAGGAGTGTAGGGGCTGGAGAGGGTTACAGAGATGGGGATGTGTGTAGGGCAGGGAGGGGTTTTCAGAGATCGGGAGGTGTATGGGGGAGGGAGGGGGTTACAGAGATGCAGAGGGGTGTAGGGAGGGTGGAGTTATAGAGACTGGGAGGAGTATAGGGGCTGGAGAGGGTTACAGAGATGGGGAGAGGTGTAGGCACTGGAGAGGATTACAGAGATGGGAAGGGGTGTAGGGACTGGAGAGGGTTACAGAGATGGGGAGGGGTGTAGGGACTGGAAAGGGTTACAGAGATGGGGAGTTGTGTAGGGACTGGAGAGGGTTACAGAGGGGGAGGGGTTTAGGGACTGGAGTGGATTACAGAGATGAGGAGAGGTGTAGGGACTGGAGAGGGTTACAGTGATGGTGAGCCTTGTTGGGACTGGAGAGGGTTACAGAGATGGGGAGGGGTGTAGGGGCTGGAGAGAGTTACACAGATGTGGAGGGTTTAGGGACGAGAGGGTTACTGAGATGGGGAGGCGTGTAGGGGCTGGAGAGAGTTACAGAGATGGGGAGGGGTGTAGGGATGAGAGGGTTACAGTGACCGGCATGTGTGTAGGGCAGGGAGGGTTTACAGAGAAGGTGAGTCGTGTAGGGTCTGGAGAGTGTTACAGAGATGGGGAGGGGTGTAGGGACTGGAGTGGATTACAAGAGATCGGGAGGGTTGTAGGGACTGGAGAGGGTTACAGGGATGGGTAGGGGTGTAGGGACTGGAGAGGGTAACAGTGATGCGGAGGGGTGTAGGGCAGGGAAGGGTTTTTAGAGATGGGAAGGGGTGTAGGGGATGGAGAGATACAGAGATGGAGAGGCGTGTAGGGACTGGAGAGTTACAGAGATGGGGAGGGGTGTAGGGATGAGAGGGTTACAGTGACGGGCATGTGTGTAGGGCAGGGAGGGTTTACAGAGAAGGTGAGTCGTGTAGGGTCTGGAGAGTGTTACAGAGATTGGGAGGGGTGTACGGAGTGGAGTGGATTACAAAAGATCGGGAGGGTTGTAGGGACTGGAGAGGGTTACAGGGATGGGGAGGGGTGTAGGGACTGGAGAGGGTTACAGGGATGGGGAGGGGTGTAGGGACTGGAGAGGGTTACTGAGATGGGGAGGGGTGTAGGGTCTGGAGAGGGTTACAGAGATGGGGAGTGGTGTAGGGACTGGAGAGTTACAGAGATGGGGAGGGGTGTAGGGACTGGAGAGGGTTACTGAGATGGGGAGGGGTGTAGGGACTGGAGAGTTACAGAGATGGGGAGGGCTGTAGGGACTGGAGAGGGTTACTGAGTTGGGGAGGGGTGTAAGGGCTGGAGAGAGTTACAGAGATGGGGAGGGGTGTAGGGACTGGAGAGGGTTTCAGAGATGGGGAGTTGTGTAGGGACTGGAGAGGGTTACAGAGGGGGTGGGGTTTAGGGACTGGAGTGGATTACAGAGATGGGGAGAGGTGTACGGACTGGAGAGGGTTACAGTGATGGTGAGCCGTGTTGGGACTGGAGAGGGTTACAGAGATGGGGAGGGGTGTAGGGGCTGGAGAGAGTTACACAGATGTGTAGGGGTTTAGGGACGAGAGGGGTACAGAGATGGGGAGGGGTGTAGGGATGAGAGGGTTACAGTGACGGGCATGTGTGTAGGGCAGGGAGGGTTTACAGAGAAGGTGAGTCGTGTAGGGTCTGGAGAGTGTTACAGAGATGGGAAGGGGTGTACGGACTGGAGTGGATTACAAGAGATCGGGAGGGTTGTAGGGACTGGAGAGGGTTACAGGGATGGGCAGGGGTGTAGGGCCTGGAGAGGATTACAAGAGATCGGGAGGGTTGTAGGGACTTGAGAGGGATACAGGGATGGGTAGGGGTGTAGGGACTGGAGAGGGTAACAGTGATGCGGAGGGGTGTAGGGGCTGGAGAGATACAGAGATGGAGAGGCGTGTAGGGACTGGAGAGTTACAGAGATGGGGAGGGGTGTAGGGACTGGAGAGGGTTACTGAGATGTGGAGGGGTGTAGGGGCTGGAGAGATACAGAGATGGGGAGGGGTTTCGGAACTGGAGAGGGTTACTGAGATGGGGAGGGGTGTAGGGGCTGGAGAGAGTTACAGAGATGGGGAGGGGTGTAGGGTCTGGAGAGGGTTACAGAGATGGGGAGTGGTGTAGGGACTGGAGAGTTACAGAGATGGGGAGGGGTGTAGGGACTGGAGAGGGTTACTGAGATGGGGAGGGGTGTAGGGACTTGAGAGTTACAGAGATGGGGAGGGGTGTAGGGACTGGAGAGGGTTACTGAGATGGGGAGGGGTGTAGGGGCTGGAGAGAGTCACAGAGATGGGGAGGGGTGTAGTGTCTGGAGAGGGTTACAGAGATGGGGAGGAGTGTAGGGGCTGGAGAGGGTTACAGAGATGGGGAAGTGTGTAGGGCAGGGAGGGGTTTTCAGAGATCGGGAGGTGTATGGGGCAGGGAGGGGGTTACAGAGATGCAGAGGGGTGTAGGGAGGGTGGAGTTATAGAGACTGGGAGGAGTATAGGGGCTGGAGAGGGTTACAGAGATGGGGAGAGGTGTAGGCACTGGAGAGGATTACAGAGATGGGAAGTGGTGTAGGGACTGGAGAGGGTTACAGAGATGGGGAGGGGTGTAGGGACTGGAAAGGGTTACAGAGATGGGGAGTTGTGTAGGTACTGGAGAGGGTTACAGAGGGGGTGGGGTTTAGGGACTGGAGTGGATTACAGAGATGAGGAGAGGTGTAGGGACTGGAGAGGGTTACAGTGATGGTGAGCCGTGTTGGGTCTGGAGAGGGTTACAGAGATGGGGAGGGGTGTAGGGGCTGGAGAGAGTTACACAGATGTGGAGGGGTTTAGGGACGATAGGGTTACTGAGATGGGGAGGGGTGTAGGGTCTGGAGAGGGTTACAGAGATGGGGAGTGGTGTAGGGACTGGAGAGTTACAGAGATGGGGAGGGGTGTAGGGACTGGAGAGGGTTACTGAGATGGGGAGGGGTGTAGGGACTGGAGAGTTACAGAGATGGGGAGGGCTGTAGGGACTGGAGAGGGTTACTGAGTTGGGGAGGGGTGTAAGGGCTGGAGAGAGTTACAGAGATGGGGAGGGGTGTAGGGACTGGAGAGGGTTTCAGAGATGGGGAGTTGTGTAGGGACTGGAGAGGGTTACAGAGGGGGTGGGGTTTAGGGACTGGAGTGGATTACAGAGATGGGGAGAGGTGTAGGGACTGGAGAGGGTTACAGTGATGGTGAGCCGTGTTGGGACTGGAGAGGGTTACAGAGATGGGGAGGGGTGTAGGGGCTGGAGAGAGTTACACAGATGTGGAGGGGTTTAGGGACGAGAGGGGTACAGAGATGGGGAGGGGTGTAGGGATGAGAGGGTTACAGTGACGGGCATGTGTGTAGGGCAGGGAGGGTTTACAGAGAAGGTGAGTCGTGTATGGTCTGGAGAGTGTTACAGAGATGGGGAGGGGTGTACGGACTGGAGTGGATTACAAGAGATCGGGAGGGTTGTAGGGACTGGAGAGGGTTACAGGGATGGGCAGGGGTGTAGGGACTGGAGAGGATTACAAGAGATCGGGAGGGTTGTAGGGACTTGAGAGGGATACAGGGATGGGTAGGGGTGTAGGGACTGGAGAGGGTAACAGTGATGCAGAGGGGTGTAGGGGCTGGAGAGATACAGAGATGGAGAGGCGTGTAGGGACTGGAGAGTTACAGAGATGGGGAGGGGTGTAGGGACTGGAGAGGGTTACTGAGATGGGGAGGGGTGTAGGGGCTGGAGAGATACAGAGATGGGGAGGGGTTTCGGAACTGGAGAGGGTTACTGAGATGGGGAGGGGTGTAGGGGCTGGAGAGAGTTACAGAGATGGGGAGGGGTGTAGGGTCTGGAGAGGGTTACAGAGATGGGGAGTGGTGTAGGGACTGGAGAGTTACAGAGATGGGGAGGGGTGTAGGGACTGGAGAGGGTTACTGAGATGGGGAGGGGTGTAGGGACGAGAGTTACAGAGATGGGGAGGGGTGTAGGGACTGGAGAGGGTTACAGAGATGGGGAGGGGTGTAGGGGCTGGAGAGAGTCACAGAGATGGGGAGGGGTGTAGTGTCTGGAGAGGGTTACAGAGATGGGGAGGAGTGTAGGGGCCGGAGAGGGTTACAGAGATGGGGATGTGTGTAGGGCAGGGAGGGGTTTTCAGAGATCGGGAGGTGTATGGGGGAGGGAGGGGGTTACAGAGATGCAGAGGGGTGTAGGGAGGGTGGAGTTATAGAGACTGGGAGGAGTATAGGGGCTGGAGAGGGTTACAGAGATGGGGAGAGGTGTAGGCACTGGAGAGGATTACAGAGATGGGAAGGGGTGTAGGGACTGGAGAGGGTTACAGAGATGGGGAGGGGTGTAGGGACTGGAAAGGGTTACAGAGATGGGGAGTTGTGTAGGGACTGGAGAGGGTTACAGAGGGGGTGGGGTTTAGGGACTGGAGTGGATTACAGAGATGAGGAGAGGTGTAGGGACTGGAGAGGGTTACAGTGATGGTGAGCCGTGTTGGGACTGGAGAGGGTTACAGAGATGGGGAGGGGTGTAGGGGCTGGAGAGAGTTACACAGATGTGGAGGGGTTTAGGGACGAGAGGGTTACTGAGATGGGGAGGCGTGTAGGGGCTGAAGAGAGTTACAGAGATGGGGAGGGGTGTAGGGATGAGAGGGTTACAGTGACCGGCATGTGTGTAGGGCAGGGAGGGTTTACAGAGAAGGTGAGTCGTGTAGGGTCTGGAGAGTGTTACAGAGATGGGGAGGGGTGTAGGGACTGGAGTGGATTACAAGAGATCGGGAGGGTTGTAGGGACTGGAGAGGGTTACAGGGATGGGTAGGGGTGTAGGGACTGGAGAGGGTAACAGTGATGCGGAGGGGTGTAGGGCAGGGAAGGGTTTTTAGAGATGGGGAGGGGTGTAGGGGATGGAGAGATACAGAGATGGAGAGGCGTGTAGGGACTGGAGAGTTACAGAGATGGGGAGGGGTGTAGGGATGAGAGGGTTACAGTGACGGGCATGTGTGTAGGGCAGGGAGGGTTTACAGAGAAGGTGAGTCGTGTAGGGTCTGGAGAGTGTTACAGAGATGGGGAGGGGTGTACGGACTGGAGTGGATTACAAAAGATCGGGAGGGTTGTAGGGACTGGAGAGGGTTACAGGGATGGGGAGGGGTGTAGGGACTGGAGAGGGTAACAGTGATGCGGAGGGGTGTAGGGCAGGGAAGGGTTTTTAGAGATGGGGAGGGGTGTAAGGGATGGATAGATACAGATGGAGAGGCGTGTAGGGACTGGAGAGTTACAGAGATGGGGAGGGCTGTAGGGACCGGAGAGTTACAGAGATGGGGAGGGATGTCGGGAGTGGAGAGGGTTACAGAGATGGGGAGGGCTGTAGGGACTGGAGAGTTACAGAGATGGGGAGGGGTGTCGGGAGTGGAGAGGGTTACTGAGATGGGGAGGGGTGTAGGGGCTGGAGAGTAACGGAGATGGGGAGTGGTGTAGGGACTGGAGAGGGTAACAGAGATGGGGAGGGGTGTAGGGGCTGGAGAGGATTGCAGAGACGGGGAGGAGTATAAAGGCTGGAGTGGGTTACAGAGATGGAGAGGGGTGTAGGGACTGGAGAGTTACAGAGATGGGGAGGGGTGTAGGGACTGGAGAGGGTTACTGAGATGGGGAGGGGTGTAGGGGCTGGAGAGATACAGAGATGGGGAGGGGTGTAGGGACGAGAGAGGGTTACTGAGATGGGGAGGGGTGTAGGGGCTGGAGAGAGTTAAAGAGATGGGGAGGGGTGTAGGGTCTGGAGAGGGTTACAGAGATGGGGAGTGGTGTAGGGACTGGAGAGTTACAGAGATGGGGAGGGGTGTAGGGACTGGAGAGGGTTACTGAGATGGGGAGGGGTGTAGGGACTGGAGAGTTACAGAGATGGGGAGGGGTGTAGGGACTGGAGAGGGTTACTGAGATGGGGAGGGGTGTAGGGGCTGGAGAGAGTTACAGAGATGGGGAGGGGTGTAGTGTCTGGAGAGGGTTACAGAGATGGGGAGGAGTGTAGGGGCTGGAGCGGGTTACAGAGATGGGGATGTGTGTAGGGCAGGGAGGGGTTTTCAGAGATCGGGAGGCGTATGGGGGAGGGAGGGGGTTACAGAGATGCAGAGGGGTGTAGGGAGGGTGGAGTTATAGAGACTGGGAGGAGTATAGGGGCTGGAGAGGGTTACAGAGATGGGGAGAGGTGTAGGCACTGGAGAGGGTTACAGAGATGGGGAGGGGTGTAGGGACTGGAGTGGATTACAAGAGATCGGGAGGGTTGTAGGGACTGGAGAGGGTTACAAGGATGGGGAGGGGTGTAGGGACTGGAGAGGGTAACAGTGATGCAGAGGGGTGTAGGGCAGGGAAGGGTTTTTAGAGATGGGGAGGGGTGTAGGGGATGGAGAGATACAGAGATGGAGAGGCGTGTAGGGACTGGAGAGTTACAGAGATGGGGAGGGCTGTAGGGACTGGAGAGTTACAGAGATGGGGAGGGATGTCGGGAGTGGAGAGGGTTACTGAGATGGGGAGGGTTGTAGGGGCTGGAGAGTAACGGAGATGGGGAGTGGTGTAGGGACTGGAGTGGGTAACAGAGATGGGGAGGGGTGTTGGGGCTGGAGAGGATTGCAGAGACGGGGAGGAGTATAACGGCTGGAGTGGGTTACAGACATGGAGAGGGGTGTAGGGACTGGAGAGTTACAGAGATGGGGAGGGGTGTAGGGACTGGAGAGTTACAGAGATGGGGAGGGGTGTAGGGACTGGAGAGGGTTACTGAGATGGGGAGGGGTGTAGGTGCTGGAGAGAGTTACAGAGATGGGGAGGGGTGTAGGGTCTGGAGAGGGTTACAGAGATGGGGAGTGGTGTAGGGACTGGAGAGTTACAGAGATGGGGAGCGGTGTATGGACTGGAGAGGGTTACTGAGATGGGGAGGGGTGTAGGGACTGGAGAGTTACAGAGATGGGGAGGGGTGTAGGGACTGGAGAGGGTTACTGAGATGGCGAGGGTTGTAGGGGCTGGAGAGAGTTACAGAGATGGGGAGGGGTGTAGTGTCTGGAGAGGGTTACAGAGATGGGGAGGAGTGTAGGGGCTGGAGAGGGTTACAGAGATGGGGATGTGTGTGGGGCAGGGAGGGGTTTTCAGAGATCGGGAGGCGTATGGGGGAGGGAGGGGGTTACAGTGATGCAGAGGGGTGTAGGGAGGGTGGAGTTATAGAGACTGGGAGGAGTATAGGGGCTGGAGAGGGTTAAAGAAATGGGGAGAGGTGTAGGCACTGGAGAGGGTTACAGAGATGGGAAGGGGTGTAGGGACTGGAGAGGGTTATAAAGGTGGGGAGGGGTGTAGGGACTGGAGAGGGTTACAGAGATGGGGAGTTGTGTAGGGACTGGAGAGGGTTACAGAGGGGGTGGGGTTTAGGGACTGGAGTGGATTACAGAGATGGGGAGAGGTGTAGGGACTGGAGAGGGTTACAGTGATATTGAGCCGTGTTGGGACTGGAGAGGGTTACAGAGATGGGGAGGGGTGTAGGGGCTGGAGAGAGTTACACAGATGTGGAGGGGTTTAGGGACGAGAGGTGTACAGAGATGGGGAGGGGTGTAGGGATGAGAGGGTTACAGTAACGGGCATGTGTGTAGGGCAGGGAGTGTTTACAGAGAAGGTGAGTCGTGTAGGGTCTGGAGAGTGTTACAGAGATGGGGAGGGGTGTAGGGACTGGAGTGGATTACAAGAGATCGGGAGGGTTGTAGGGACTGGAGAGGGTTACAAGGATGGGGAGGGGTGTAGGGACTGGAGAGGGTAACAGTGATGCAGAGGGGTGTAGGGCAGGGAAGGGTTTTTAGAGATGGGGAGGGGTGTAGGGGATGGAGAGATACAGAGATGGAGAGGCGTGTAGGGACTGGAGAGTTACAGAGATGGGGAGGGCTGTAGGGACTGGAGAGTTACAGAGATGGCGAGGGTTGTAGGGACTGGAGAGTTACAGAGATGGGGAGGGGTGTCGGGAGTGGAGAGGGTTACTGAGATGGGGAGGGTTGTAGGGGCTGGAGAGTAACGGAGATGGGGAGTGGTGTAGGGACTGGAGAGGGTAACAGAGATGGGGAGGGGTGTTGGGGCTGGAGAGGATTGCAGAGACGGGGAGGAGTATAACGGCTGGAGTGGGTTACAGACATGGAGAGGGGTGTAGGGACTGGAGAGTTACAGAGATGGGGAGGGGTGTAGGGACTGGAGAGTTACAGAGATGGGGAGGGGTGTAGGGACTGGAGAGGATTACTGAGATGGGGATGGGTGTAGGGGCTGGAGAGAGTTACAGAGATGGGGAGGGGTGTAGGGCCTGGAGAGGGTTACAGAGATGGGGAGTGGTGTAGGGACTGGAGAGTTACAGAGATGGGGAGCGGTGTAGGGACTGGAGAGGGTTACTGAGATGGGGAGGGGTGTAGGGACTGGAGAGTTACAGAGATGGGGAGGGGTGTAGGGACTGGAGAGGGTTACTGAGATGGGGAGGGTTGTAGGGGCTGGAGAGAGTTACAGAGATGGGGAGGGGTGTAGTGCCTGGAGAGGGTTACAGAGATGGGGAGGAGTGTAGGGGCTGGAGAGGGTTACAGAGATGGGGATGTGTGTGGGGCAGGGAGGGGTTTTCAGAGATCGGGAGGCGTATGGGGGAGGGAGGGGGTTACAGTGTTGCAGAGGGGTGTAGGGAGGGTGGAGTTATAGAGACTGGGAGGAGTATAGGGGCTGGAGAGGGTTACAGAAATGGGGAGAGGTGTAGGCACTGGAGAGGGTTACAGAGATGGGAAGGGGTGTAGGGACTGGAGAGGGTTACAGAGATGGGAAGGGGTGTAGGGACTGGAGAGGGTTACAGAAATGGGGAGTTGTGTAGGGACTGGAGAGGGTTACAGAGGGGGTGGGGTTTAGGGACTGGAGTGGATTACAGAGATGGGGAGAGGTGTAGGGACTGGAGAGGGTTACAGTGATGGTGAGCCGTGTTGGGACTGGAGAGGGTTACAGAGATGGGGAGGTGTGTAGGGGCTGGAGAGAGTTACACAGATGTGGAGGGGTTTAGGAACGAGAGGGGTACAGAGATGGGGAGGGGTGTAGGGATGAGAGGGTTACAGTGACGGGCATGTGTGTAGGGCAGGGAGGGTTTACAGAGAAGGTGAGTCGTGTAGGTTCTGGAGAGTGTTACAGAGGGGGAGGGGTGTAGGGACTGGAGTGGATTACAAGAGATCGGGAGGGTTGTAGGGACTGGAGAGGGTTACAGGGATGGGGAGGGGTGTAGGGACTGCAGAGGGTAACAGTGATGCGGAGGGGTGTAGGGCAGGGAAGGGTTTTTAGAGATGGGGTGGGGTGTAGGGGCTGGAGAGGGGTACACAGATGTGGAGGGGTTTAGGTACTGGAGAGGGTTACAGAGACTGGGAGGGGTGTAGGGACTGGAGAGGGTTACAGAGATGGGGAGGGGTGTACGGACGTGAGGGTTACTGAGATGGGGAGGGGTGTAGGGTCTGGAGAGATACAGAGTTGGAGAGGGGTGTTGGGACTGGAGAGTTACAGTGATGGGGAGGGGTGTAGTGACTGGAGAGTTACAGAGATGTGGATGGGTGTAGGGACTGGAAAGGGTTACAGAGATGGGGAGGGGTGTATGGGCTGGCGAGTTACAGAGATGGGGAGTGGTGTAGGGACTGGAGTGGATCACAGAGATGGGGAGGGGTGTAGGGGCTGGAGAGGATTACAGAGATGGGGAGGCGTGTAGGGACTGGTGAGGGTTACAAAGATGGGTAGGGGTGTAGGGACTGGAGAGGGTTACTGAGATGGGGAGGGGTGTAGGGGCTGAAGAGATACAGAGATGGAGAGGGGTGTAGGGACGGGACTGGAGAGTTACAGAGATGGGGAGGGGTGTAGGAACTGGAAAGGGTTACAGAGATGTGGAGGGGTGTCGGAGCTGGAGAGATACAGAGATGGAGAGGGTTGTAGGTACTGGATTACTGAGAATGTGAGGGGTGTAGGGACTGGAGAGTTACTGAGATGGGGAGGGGTGTAGGGGATGGAGAGATACAGAGATGGAGAGGCGTGTAGGTACTGGAGAGTTACAGAGATGGGAAGCGGTGTAGGGACTGGAGAGTTTCAGAGATGGGGAAGGATGTCGGGAGTGGAGAGGGTTACTGAGATGGGGAGGGGTGTTGGGGATGGAGAGATACAGAGATGGAGAGGCGTGTAGGGACTGGAGAGTTACAGAGATGGGGAGGGGTGTCGGGAGTGGAGAGGGTTACTGAGATGGGGAGGGGTGTAGGGGCTGGAGAGTAACGGAGATGGGGAGTGGTGTAGGGACTGGAGAGGGTAACAGAGATGGGGAGGGCTGATGGGGCTGGAGAGGATTGCAGAGACGGGGAGGAGTATAAAGGCTGGAGTGGGTTACAGGGATGGAGAGGGGTGTAGGGACTGGAGAGTTACTGAGATGGGGAGGGGTGTAGGGACTGGAGAGGGTTACTGAGATGCGGAGGTTTGTAGGGGCTGGAGAGATACAGAGATGGGGAGGGGTGTAGGGACTGGAGAGGGTTACTGAGATGGGGAGGGGTGTAGGGGCTGGAGAGAGTTACAGAGATGGGGAGTGGTGTAGGGACTGGAGAGTTACAGAGATAGGGAGGGGTGTAGGGACTGGAGTGGGTTACTGAGATGGGGAGGGGTGTAGGGTCTGGAGAGGGTTACAGAGATGGGGAGTGGTGTAGGGACTGGAGAGTTACAGAGATGGGGAGGGGTGTAGGGACTGGAGAGAGTTACTGAGATGGGGAGTGGTGTAGGGACTGAGAGTTACAGTGATGGGAGGGGTGTAGGGACTGGAGAGGGTTACTGAGATGGGGAGGGGTGTAGGGGCTGGAGAGAGTTACAGAGATGGGGAGGGGTGTAGTGTCTGGAGAGGGTTATAGAGATGGGGAGGAGTGTAGGGGCTGGAGAGGGTTACAGAGATGGGGATGTGTGTAGGGCAGGGAGGGGTTTTCAGAGATCGGGAGGCATATGGGGGAGGGAGGGGGTTACAGAGATGCAGAGGGGTGTAGGGAGGGTGGAGTTATAGAGACTGGGAGGAGTATAGGGGCTGGAGAGGGTTACAGAGATGGGGAGAAGTGTAGGCACTGGAGAGGGTTACAGAGATGGGAAGGGGTGTAGGGACTGGAGAGGGTTACAGAGATGGGGAGGGGTGTAGGGACTGGAGAGGGTTACAGAGATGGGGAGTTGTGTAGGGACTGGAGAGGATTACAGAGGGGGTGGGGTTTAGGGACTGGAGTGGATTACAGAGATGGGAAGAGGTGTAGGGACTGGAGTGGGTTACAGTGATGGTGAGCCGTGTTGGGACTGGAGAGGGTTACAGAGGTGGGGAGGGTGTAGGGGCTGGAGAGAGTTACACAGATGTGGAGGGGTTTAGGGACGAGAGGGGTACAGAGATGGGGAGGGGTGTAGGGATGAGAGGGTTACAGTGACGGGCATGTGTGTAGGGCAGGGAGGGTTTACAGAGAAGGTGAGTCGTGTAGGGTCTGGAGAGTGTTACAGAGATGGGGAGGGGTGTACGGACGAGTGGATTACAAGAGATCAGGAGGGTTGTTGGGATTGGAGAGGGTTACAGGGATGGGGAGGGGTGTAGGGACTGGAGAGGGTAACAGTGATGCGGAGGGGTGTAGGGCAGGGAAGGGTTTTTAGAGATGGGGAGGGGTGCAGTGGCTGGAGAGGTTTACACAGATATGGAGGGGTTTAGGGACTGGAGAGGGTTACAGAGACTGGGAGGGGTGTAGGGACTGGAGAGGGTTACAGAGATGGGGAGGGGTGTAGGGACTGGTGAGGGTTACTGAGATGGGGAGGGGTGTAGGGTCTGGAGAGATACAGATGGAGAGGGGTGTAGGGACTGGTGAGGGTTACTGAGATGGGAGGGGTGTAGGGTCTGGAGAGATACAGAGATGGGGAGGGGTGTAGTGACTGGAGAGTTACAGTGATGGGGAGGGGTGTAGTGACTGGAGAGTTACAGAGATGTGGATGGGTGTACGGACTGGAAAGGGTTACAGAGATGGGGAGGGGTGTAGGTACTGGATTACAGAGAATGTGAGGGTGTAGGGACTGGAGAGTGTTACAGAGATGGGGAGGGCTGTAGGGACTGGAGAGAGTTACAGAGATTGGGAGGGGTATAGGGGCTGGAGAGGGTTACAGAGATCTGGAGGGGTGTAGGGAATGGAGAGGTTTACAGAAATGGGGAGGGGTGTCGGGGCTGGAGAGAGTTACACAGATGTGGAGGGGTTTAGTGACGAGAGGGGTACAGAGATGGGGAGGGGTGTAGGGGATGGAGAGATACAGAGATGGAGAGGGATGTCGGGAGTGGAGAGGGTTACTGAGATGGGGAGGGGTGTAGGGGATGGAGAGATACAGAGATGGAGAGGCGTGTAGGGACTGGAGAGTTACAGAGATGGGGAGGGCTGTAGGGACTGGAGAGTTACAGAGATGGGGAAGGATGTCGGGAGTGGAGAGGGTTACTGAGATGGGGAGGGGTGTTGGGGATGGAGAGATACAGAGATGGAGAGGCGTGTAGGGACTGGAGAGTTATAGAGATGGGGAGGGGTGTCGGGAGTGGAGAGGGTTACTGAGATGGGGAGGGGTGTAGGGGCTGGAGAGTAACGGAGATAGGGAGGGGTGTAGGGGCTGGAGAGGATTGCAGAGACGGGGAGGAGTATA
Source organism: Hypanus sabinus (assembly GCF_030144855.1). NCBI lineage: Eukaryota > Metazoa > Chordata > Chondrichthyes > Myliobatiformes > Dasyatidae > Hypanus > Hypanus sabinus. The sequence continues at coordinate 32,636 of NW_026780080.1, forward strand.
AAGGCTGGAGTGGGTTACAGGGATGTAGAGGGGTGTAGGGACTGGAGAGTTACTGAGATGGGGAGGGGTGTAGGGACTGGAGAGGTTTACTGAGATGGGGAGGTGTGTAGGGGCTGGAGAGGGTAACAGTGATGCGGAGGGGTGTAGGGCAGGGAAGGGTTTTTAGAGATGGGGAGGGGTGTAAGGGATGGAGAGATACAGAGATGGGGAGGGGTGTAGGGACTGGAGAGGGTTACTGAGATGGGGAGGGGTGTAGGGGCTGGAGAGAGTTACAGAGATGGGGAGTGGTGTAGGGACTGGAGAGTTACAGAGATGGGGAGGGGTGTAGGGACTGGAGTGGGTTACTGAGATGGGGAGGGGTGTAGGGTCTGGAGAGGGTTACAGAGATGGGGAGTGGTGTAGGGACTGGAGAGTTACAGAGATAGGGAGGGGTGTAGGGACTGGAGTGGGTTACTGAGATGGGGAGGGGTGTAGGGTCTGGAGAGGGTTACAGAGATGGGGAGTGGTGTAGGGACTGGAGAGTTACAGAGATAGGGAGGGGTGTAGGGACTGGAGAGGGTTACTGAGATGGGGAGTGGTGTAGGGACTGGAGAGTTACAGTGATGGGGAGGGGTGTAGGGACTGGAGAGGGTTACTGAGATGGGGAGGGGTGTAGAGGCTGGAGAGTAACGGAGATGGGGAGGGGTGTAGGGGCTGGAGAGGATTGCAGAGACGGGGAGGAGTATAAAGGCTGGAGTGGGTTACAGGGATGTAGAGAGGTGTAGGGACTGGAGAGTTACTGAGATGGGGAGGGGTGTAGGGACTGGAGAGGGTTACTGAGATGGGGAAGTGTGTAGGGGCTGGAGAGATACAGAGATGGGGAGGGGTATAGGGACTGGAGAGGGTTACTGAGATGGGGAGGGGTGTAGGGGCTGGAGAGAGTTACAGAGATGGGGAGTGGTGTAGGGACTGGAGAGTTACTGAGATGGGGAGGGGTGTAGGGACTGGAGTGGGTTACTGAGATGGGGAGGGGTGTAGGGTCTGGAGAGGGTTACAGAGATGGGGAGTGGTGTAGGGACTGGAGAGTTACAGAGATGGGGAGAGGTGTAGGGACTGGAGAGGGTTACTGAGATGGGGAGTGGTGTAGGGACGAGATTTACAGTGATGGGGAGGGGTGTAGGGACTGGAGAGGGTTACTGAGATGGGGAGGGGTGTAGGGGCTGGAGAGAGTTACAGAGATGGGGAGGGGTGTAGTGTCTGGAGAGGGTTACAGAGATGGGGAGGAGTGTAGGGGCTGGAGAGGGTTACAGAGATGGGGATGTGTGTAGGGCAGGGAGGGGTTTTCAGAGATCGGGAGGCATATGGGGGAGGGAGGGGGTTACAGAGATGCAGAGGGGTGTAGGGAGGGTGGAGTTATAGAGACTCAGAGGAGTATAGGGGCTGGATAGGGTTACAGAGATGGGGAGAGGTGTAGGCACTGGAGAGGGTTACAGAGATGGGAAGGGGTGTAGGGACTGGAGAGGGTTACAGAGATGGGGAGTTGTGTAGGGACTGGAGAGGGTTACAGAGGGGGTGGGGTTTAGGGACTGGAGTGGATTACAGAGATGGGGAGAGGTGTAGGGACTGGAGTGGGTTACAGTGATGGTGAGCCATGTTGGGACTGGAGAGGGTTACAGAGGTGGGGAGGGGTGTAGGGGCTGGAGAGAGTTACACAGATGTGGAGGGGTTTAGGGACGAGAGGGGTACAGAGATGGGGAGGGGTGTAGGGATGAGAGGGTTACAGTGACGGGCATGTGTGTAGGGCAGTGAGGGTTTACAGAGAAGGTGAGTCGTGTAGGGTCTGGAGAGTGTTACAGAGATGGGGAGGGGTGTACGGACTGGAGTGGATTACAAGAGATCGGGAGGGTTGTAGCTACTGGAGAGGGTTACAGGGATGGGTAGGGGTGTAGGGACAGGAGAGGGTAACAGTGATGCGGAGGGGTGTAGGGCAGGGAAGGGTTTTTGAGATGGGGAGGGGTGTAGGGGATGGAGAGATACAGAGATGGAGAGGCGTGTAGGTACTGGAGAGTTACAGAGATGGGGAGGGGTGTAGGGATGAGAGGGTTACAGTGACGGGCATGTGTGTAGGGCAGGGAGGGTTTACAGAGAAGGTGAGTCGTGTAGGGTCTTGAGAGTGTTACAGAGATGGGGAGGGGTGTACGGACTGGAGTGGATTACAAGAGATCGGGAGGGTTGTAGCTACTGGAGAGGGTTACAGGGATGGGTAGGGGTGTAGGGACTGGAGAGGGTAACAGTGATGCGGAGGGGTGTAGGGCAGGGAAGGGTTTTTAGAGATGGGGAGGGGTGTAAGGGATGGAGAGATACAGAGATGGGGAGGGGTGTAGGGACTGGAGAGGGTTACTGAGATGGGGAGGTGTGTAGGGGCTGGAGAGAGTTACAGAGATGGGGAGTGGTGTAGGGACTGGAGAGTTACAGAGATGGGGAGGGGTGTAGGGACTGGAGTGGGTTACTGAGATGGGGAGGGGTGTAGGGTCTGGAGAGGGTTACAGAGATGGGGAGTGGTGTACGGACTGGAGAGTTACAGAGATGGGGAGGGGTGTAGGGACTGGAGAGGGTTACTGAGATGGGGAGTGGTGTAGGGACTGGAGAGTTACAGTGATGGGAAGGGGTGTAGGGACTGGAGAGGGTTACTGAGATGGGGAGGGGTGTAGGGGCTGGAGAGTAACGGAGATGGGGAGGGGTGTAGGGGCTGGAGAGGATTGCAGAGACGGGGAGGAGTATAAAGGCTGGAGTGGGTTACAGGGATGTAGAGGGGTGTAAAGACTGGAGAGTTACTGAGATGGGGAGGGGAGTAGGGACTGGAGAGAGTTACTGAGATGGGGAGGTGTGTAGGGGCTGGAGAGATACAGAGATGGGGAGGGGTATAGGGACTGGAGAGTTACAGAGATGGGGAGGGGTGTAGGGACTGGAGTGGGTTACTGAGATGGGGAGGGGTGTAGGGTCTGGAGAGGGTTACAGAGATGGGGAGTGGTGTAGGGACTGGAGAGTTACAATGATGGGGAGGGGTGTAGGGACTGGAGAGGGTTACTGAGATGGGGAGTGGTGTAGGGACTGGAGAGTTACAGTGATGGGGAGGGGTGTAGGGACTGGAGAGGGTTACTGAGATGGGGAGGGGTGTAGAGGCTGGAGAGTAACGGAGATGGGGAGGGGTGTAGGGGCTGGAGAGGATTGCAGAGACGGGGAGGAGTATAAAGGCTGGAGTGGGTTACAGGGATGTAGAGAAGTGTAGGGACTGGAGAGTTACTGAGATGGGGAGGGGTGTAGGGACTGGAGAGGGTTACTGAGATGGGGAAGTGTGTAGGGGCTGGAGAGATACAGAGACGGGGAGGGGTATAGGGACTGGAGAGGGTTACTGAGATGGGGAGGGGTTTAGGGGCTGGAGAGAGTTACAGAGATGGGGAGAGGTGCAGGGACTGGAGAGTTACTGAGATGGGGAGGGGTGTAGGGACTGGAGTGGGTTACTGAGATGGGGAGGGGTGTAGGGTCTGGAGAGGGTTACAGAGATGGGGAGTGGTGTAGGGACTGGAGAGGGTTACTGAGATGGGGAGTGGTGTAGGGACTGGAGAGTTACAGTGATGGGGAGGGGTGTAGGGACTGGAGAGGGTTACTGAGATGGGGAGGGGTGTAGGGGCTGGAGAGAGTTACAGAGATGGGGAGGGGTGTAGTGTCTGGAGAGGGTTACAGAGATGGGGAGGAGTGTAGGGGCTGGAGAGGGTTACAGAGATGGGGATGTGTGTAGGGCAGGGAGGGGTTTTCAGAGATCGGGAGGCATATGGGGGAGGGAGGGGGTTACAGAGATGCAGAGGGGTGTAGGGAGGGTGGAGTTATAGAGACTGGGAGGAGTATAGGGGCTGGAGAGGGTTACAGAGATGGGGAGAGGTGTAGGCACTGGAGAGCGTTACAGAGATGGGAAGGGGTGTAGGGACTGGAGAGGGTTACAGAGATGGGGAGTTGTGTAGGGACTGGAGAGGGTTACAGAGGGGGTGGGGTTTAGGGACTGGAGTGGATTACAGAGATGGGGAGAGGTGTAGGGACTGGAGTGGGTTACAGTGATGGTGAGCCGTGTTGGGACTGGAGAGGGTTACAGAGGTGGGGAGGGGTGTAGGGGCTGGAGAGAGTTACACAGATGTGGAGGGGTTTAGGGACGAGAGGGGTACAGAGATGGGGAGGGGTGTAGGGATGAGAGGGTTACAGTGACCGGCATGTGTGTAGGGCAGTGAGGGTTTACAGAGAAGGTGAGTCGTGTAGGGTCTGGAGAGTGTTACAGAGATGGGGAGGGGTGTACGGACTGGAGTGGATTACAAGAGATCGGGAGGGTTGTAGCTACTGGAGAGGGTTACAGGGATGGGTAGGGGTGTAGGGACTGGAGAGGGTAACAGTGATGCGGAGGGGTGTAGGGCAGGGAAGGGTTTTTGAGATGGGGAGGGGTGTAGGGGATGGAGAGATACAGAGATGGAGAGGCGTGTAGGTACTGGAGAGTTACAGAGATGGGGAGGGGTGTAGGGATGAGAGGGTTACAGTGACGGGCATGTGTGTAGGGCAGGGAGGGTTTACAGAGAAGGTGAGTCGTGTAGGGTCTGGAGAGTGTTACAGAGATGGGGATGGGTGTACGGACTGGAGTGGATTACAAGAGATCGGGAGGGTTGTAGCTACTGGAGAGGGTTACAGGGATGGGTAGGGGTGTAGGGACTGGAGAGGGTAACAGTGATGCGGAGGGGTGTAGGGCAGGGAAGGGTTTTTAGAGATGGGGAGGGGTGTAAGGGATGGAGAGATACAGAGATAGGGAGGGGTGTAGGGACTGGAGAGGGTTACTGAGATGGGGAGGGGTGTAGGGGCTGGAGAGAGTTACAGAGATGGGGAGTGGTGTAGGGACTGGAGAGTTACAGAGATGGGGAGGGGTATAGGGACTGGAGTGGGTTACTGAGATGGGGAGGGGTGTAGGGTCTGGAGAGGGTTACAGAGATGGGGAGTGGTGTAGGGACTGGAGAGTTACAGAGATGGGGAGGGGTGTAGGGACTGGAGAGGGTTACTGAGATGGGGAGTGGTGTAGGGACTGGTGAGTTACAGTGATGGGGAGGGGTGTAGGGACTGGAGAGGGTTACTGAGATGGGGAGGGGTGTAGGGGCTGGAGAGTAACGGAGATGGGGAGGGGTGTAGGGGCTGGAGAGGATTGCAGAGACGGGGAGGAGTATAAAGGCTGGAGTGGGTTACAGGGATGTAGAGGGGTGTAGGGACTGGAGAGTTACTGAGATGGGGAGGGGAGTAGGGACTGGAGAGAGTTACTGAGATGGGGAGGTGTGTAGGGGCTGGAGAGATACAGAGATGGGGAGGGGTATAGGGACTGGAGAGGGTTACTGAGATGGGGAGGGGTGTAGGGGCTGGAGAGAGTTACAGAGATGGGGAGTGGTGTAGGGACTGGAGAGTTACTGAGATGGGGAGAGGTGTAGGGACTGGAGTGGGTTACTGAGATGGGGAGGGGTGTAGGGTCTGGAGAGGGTTACAGAGATGGGGAGCGGTGTAGGGACTGGAGAGGGTTACTGAGATGGGGAGTGGTGTAGGGACTGGAGAGTTACAGTGATGGGGAGGGGTGTAGGGACTGGAGAGGGTTACTGAGATGGGGAGGGGTGTAGGGGCTGGAGAGAGTTACAGAGATGGGGAGGGGTGTAGTGTCTGGAGAGGGTTACAGAGATGGGGAGGAGTGTAGGGGCTGGAGAGGGTTACAGAGATGGGGATATGTGTAGGGCAGGGAGGGGTTTTCAGAGATCGGGAGGCATATGGGGGAGGGAGGGGGTTACAGAGATGCAGAGGGGTGTAGGGAGGGTGGAGTTATAGAGACTGGGAGGAGTATAGGGGCTGGAGAGGGTTACAGAGATGGGGAGAGGTGTAGGCACTGGAGAGGGTTACAGAGATGGGAAGGGGTGTAGGGACTGGAGAGGGTTACAGAGATGGGGAGTTGTGTAGGGACTGGAGAGGGTTACAGAGGGGGTGGGGTTTAGGGACTGGAGTGGATTACAGAGATGGGGAGGGGTGTAGGGACTGGAGAGGGTTACTGAGATGGGGAGGGGTGTAGGGGCTGGAGAGAGTTACAGAGATGGGGAGGGGTGTAGTGTCTGGAGAGGGTTACAGAGATGGGGATGTGTGTAGGGCAGGGAGGGGTTTTCAGAGATCGGGAGGCATATGGGGGAGGGAGGGGGTTACAGAGATGCAGAGGGGTGTAGGGAGGGTGGAGTTATAGAGACTGGGAGGAGTATTAGGGCTGGAGAGGGTTACAGAGATGGGGAGAAGTGTAGGCACTGGAGAGGGTTACAGAGATGGGGAGTTGTGTAGGGACTGGAGAGGATTACAGAGGGGGTGGGGTTTAGGGACTGGAGTGGATTACAGAGATGGGGAGAGGTGTAGGGACTGGAGTGGGTTACAGTGATGGTGAGCCGTGTTGGGACTGGAGAGGGTTACAGAGGTGGGGAGGGGTGTAGGGGCTGGAGAGAGTTACACAGATGTGGAGGGGTTTAGGGACGAGAGGGGTACAGTAATGGGGAGGGGTGTAGGGATGAAAGGGTTACAGTGACGGGCATGTGTGTAGGGCAGGGAGGGTTTACAGAGAAGGTGAGTCGTGTAGGGTCTGGAGAGTGTTACAGAGATGGGGAGGGGTGTACGGACTGGAGTGGATTGCAAGAGATCGGGACGGTTGTAGGTACTGGAGAGGTTTACAGGGATGGGTAGGGGTGTAGGGACTGGAGAGGGTAACAGTGATGCGGAGGGGTGTAGGGCAGGGAAGGGTTTTTGAGATGGGGAGGGGTGTAGGGGATGGAGAGATACAGAGATGGAGAGGCGTGTAGGTACTGGAGAGTTACAGAGATGGGGAGGGGTGTAGGGATGAGAGGGTTACAGTGACGGGCATGTGTGTAGGGCAGGGAGGGTTTACAGAGAAGGTGAGTCATGTAGGGTCTGGAGAGTGTTACAGAGATGGGGAGGGATGTACGGACGAGTGGATTACAAGAGATCGGGAGGGTTGTTGGGACTGGAGAGGGTTACAGGGATGGGGAGGGGTGTAGGGACTGGAGAGGGTAACAGTGATGCGGAGGGGTGTAGGGCAGGGAAGGGTTTTTTAGAGATGTGGAGGGATGCAGGGGCTGGAGAGGGTTACACAGATATGGAGGGGTTTAGGGACTGGAGAGGGTTACAGAGACTGGGAGGGGTGTAGGGACTGGAGAGGGTTACAGAGATGGGGAGGGGTGTAGGGACTGGTGAGGGTTACTGAGATGGGGAGGGGTGTAGGGTCTGGAGAGATACAGAGATGGAGAGGGGTGTAGGGACTGGTGAGGGTTACTGAGATGGGGAGGGGTGTAGGGTCTGGAGAGATACAGAGATGGAGAGGGGTGTTGGGACTGGATAGTTACAGTGATGGGGAGGGGTGTAGTGACTGGAGAGTTACAGAGATGTAGATGGGTGTAGGGACTGGAAAGGGTTACAGAGATGGGGAGGGGTGTATGGGCTGGCGAGTTACAGAGATGGGGAGTGGTGTAGGGACTGGAGTGGATCACAGAGATGGGGAGAAGTGTAGGGGCTGGAGAGGATTTCAGAGACGGGGAGGCGTGTAAGGGCTGGAGAGGGGTACAGAGACAGGGAGGAGTATAGGGGCTGGAGGGTTACAAAGATGGGTAGGGGTGTAGGGGCTGGAGAGGGATACAGAGATGGGGAGGGGTGTAGGGACTGGAGAGGGTTACTGAGATGGGGAGGGGTGTAGGGGCTGGAGAGAGTTACAGAGATGGGGAGTGGTGTAGGGACTGGAGAGTTACTGAGATGGGGAGAGGTGTAGGGACTGGAGAGGGTTACTGAGATGGGGAGTGGTGTAGGGACTGGAGAGTTACAGTGATGGGGAGGGGTGTAGGGACTGGAGAGGGTTACTGAGATGGGGAGGGGTGTAGGGGCTGGAGAGAGTTACAGAGATGGGGAGGGGTGTAGTGTCTGGAGAGGGTTACAGAGATGGGGAGGAGTGTAGGGGCTGGAGAGGGTTACAGAGATGGGGATATGTGTAGGGCAGGGAGGGGTTTTCAGAGATCGGGAGGCATATGGGGGAGGGAGGGGGTTACAGAGATGCAGAGGGGTGTAGGGAGGGTGGAGTTATAGAGACTGGGAGGAGTATAGGGGCTGGAGAGGGTTACAGAGATGGGGAGAGGTGTAGGCACTGGAGAGGGTTACAGAGATGGGAAGGGGTGTAGGGACTGGAGAGGGTTACAGAGATGGGGAGTTGTGTAGGGACTGGAGAGGGTTACAGAGGGGGTGGGGTTTAGGGACTGGAGTGGATTACAGAGATGGGGAGGGGTGTAGGGACTGGAGAGGGTTACTGAGATGGGGAGGGGTGTAGGGGCTGGAGAGAGTTACAGAGATGGGGAGGGGTGTAGTGTCTGGACAGGGTTACAGAGATGGGGATGTGTGTAGGGCAGGGAGGGGTTTTCAGAGATCGGGAGGCATATGGGGGAGGGAGGGGGTTACAGAGATGCAGAGGGGTGTAGGGAGGGTGGAGTTATAGAGACTGGGAGGAGTATAGGGGCTGGAGAGGGTTAGAGAGATGGGGAGAAGTGTAGGCACTGGAGAGGGTTACAGAGATGGGGAGTTGTGTAGGGACTGGAGAGGATTACAGAGGGGGTGGGGTTTAGGGACTGGAGTGGATTACAGAGATGGGGAGAGGTGTAGGGACTGGAGTGGGTTACAGTGATGGTGAGCCGTGTTGGGACTGGAGAGGGTTACAGAGGTGGGGAGGGGTGTAGGGGCTGGAGAGAGTTACACAGATTTGGAGGGGTTTAGGGACGAGAGGGGTACAGAAATGGGGAGGGGTGTAGGGATGAAAGGGTTACAGTGACGGGCATCTGTGTAGGGCAGGGAGGGTTTACAGAGAAGGTGAGTCGTGTAGGGTCTGGAGAGTGTTACAGAGATGGGGAGGGGTGTACGGACTGGAGTGGATTGCAAGAGATCGGGACGGTTGTAGGTACTGGAGAGGTTTACAGGGATGGGTAGGGGTGTAGGGACTGGAGAGGGTAACAGTGATGCGGAGGGGTGTAGGGCAGGGAAGGGTTTTTGAGATGGGGAGGGGTGTAGGGGATGGAGAGATACAGAGATGGAGAGGCGTGTAGGTACTGGAGAGTTACAGAGATGGGGAGGGGTGTAGGGATGAGAGGGTTACAGTGACGGGCATGTGTGTAGGGCAGGGAGGGTTTACAGAGAAGGTGAGTCATGTAGGGTCTGGAGAGTGTTACAGAGATGGGGAGGGATGTACGGACGAGTGGATTACAAGAGATCGGGAGGGTTGTTGGGACTGGAGAGGGTTACAGGGATGGGGAGGGGTGTAGGGACTGGAGAGGGTAACAGTGATGCGGAGGGGTGTAGGGCAGGGAAGGGTTTTTTAGAGATGTGGAGGGGTGTAGGGACTGGAGAGGGTTACTGAGATGGGGAGGTGTGTAGGGGCTGGAGAGTAACGGAGATGGGGAGGGGTGTAGGGGCTGGAGAGGATTGCAGAGACGGGGAGGAGTATAAAGGCTGGAGTGGGTTACAGGGATGTAGAGGGGTGTAGGGACTGGAGAGTTACTGAGATGGGGAGGGGAGTAGGGACTGGAGAGGGTTACTGAGATGGGGAGGGGTGTAGGGGCTGGAGAGATACAGAGATGGAGCGGGGTTTAGGGACTGGAGAGTTACAGAGATGGGGAGGGGTGTAGGGACTGGAAAGGGTTACAGAGATGTGGAGGGGTGTAGGAGCTGGAGAGGGTTACAGAGACGGGGAGAGGAGCAGGGCAGGGAGGGGTTTACAGGGATCGGTAGGGGTATAGGGTAGGGTGGGGGTTACAGAGACGGGGAGGTGTGTAAGGGCTGGAGAGTGTTACAGAGATGGGGAGGGGTGTGGGGGAGGGAGAGGGTTACAGAAATGGAGAGGACTGTAGGGGCTGGAGAGCGTTACAGAGACGGAGATAGTTCTAGGGGCTGGAGAGCGTTACAGAGATCAGGCGGGGTGTAGGGACTGGAGAGGGTTACTGAGATGGGGAGTGGTGTAGGGACTGGAGAGTTACAGTGATGGGGAGTGGTGTAGGGACTGGAGTGGATCACAGAGATGGGGAGGGGTGTAGGGGCTGGAGAGGATTACAGAGACGGGGAGGCGTGTAAGGGCTGGAGAGGGGTACAGAGACAGGGAGGAGTATAGGGGCTGGAGGGTTACAAAGATGGGTAGGGTTGTAGGGGCTGGAGAGGGTTACAGAGATGGGGAGGGGTGTAGGGACTGGAGAGGGTTACTGAGATGGGGAGGGGTGTAGGGGCTGGAGAGATACAGAGATAGAGAGGGGTGTAGGGGCTCGAGAGGGTTACTGAGATGGGGAGGGGTGTAGGGGCTGGAGAGATACAGAGATGGAGATGGGTGTAGGGACTGGAGAGTTACAGAGATGGGGAGAGGTGTGGGAGCTGGAGAGATACAGAGATGGAGACGGGTGTAGGTACTGGATTACAGAGAATGTGAGGGGTGTAGGGACTGGAGAGTGTTACAGAGATGGGGAGGGCTGTAGGGACTGGAGAGAGTTACAGAGATGGGGAGGAGTGTAGGGACTGGAGAGGGTTACAGAGATGGGAAGGGGTGTAGGGACTGGAGAGGGTTACAGAGCTGGGGAGTTGTGTAGGGACTGGAGAGGGTTACAGAGGGGGTGGGGTTTAGGGACTGGAGTGGATTACAGAGATGGGGAGGGGTGTAGGGACTGGAGAGGGTTACTGAGATGGGGAGGGGTGTAGGGGCTGGAGAGAGTTACAGAGATGGGGAGGGGTGTAGTGTCTGGAGAGGGTTACAGAGATGGGGATGTGTGTAGGGCAGGGAGGGGTTTTCAGAGATCGGGAGGCATATGGGGGAGGGAGGGGGTTACAGAGATGCAGAGGGGTGTAGGGAGGGTGGAGTTATAGAGTGGGAGGAGTATAGGGGCTGGAGAGGGTTACAGAGATGGGGAGAAGTGTAGGCACTGGAGAGGGTTACAGAGATGGGGAGTTGTGTAGGGACTGGAGAGGATTACAGAGGGGGTGGGGTTTAGTGACTGGAGTGGATTACAGAGATGGGGAGAGGTGTAGGGACTGGAGTGGGTTACAGTGATGGTGAGCCGTGTTGGGACTGGAGAGGGTTACAGAGATGCGGAGGGGTGTAGGGCAGGGAAGGGTTTTTAGAGATGGGCAGGGGTGTAGGGACTGGAGAGGGTTACTGAGATGGGGAGGGGTGTAGGGAATGGAGAGGTTTACAGAAATGGGGAGGGGTGTCGTGGCTGGAGAGTGTTAAAAGATGGGGAGATGTTTAGGGACTGGAGAGGGTTACTGAGATGGGGAGGGGTGTAGGGGCTGGAGAGATACAGAGATGGAGAGGGGTTTAGGGACTGGAGAGTTACAGAGATGGGGAGGGGTGTAGGGACTGGAAAGGGTTACAGAGATGTGGAGGGGTGTAGGAGCTGGAGAGGGTTACAGAGACGGGGAGAGGAGCAGGGCAGGGAGGGGTTTACAGAGATCGGTAGGGGTATAGGGTAGGGTGGGGGTTACAGAGATGGGGAGGGGTGTAGGGAGGGAGGGGTTATAGAGACTGCGAGGGGTATTGGGGCTGGAGAGGGTTACAGAGACGGGGAGGTGTGTAAGGGCTGGAGAGTGTTACAGAGATGGGGAGGGGTGTGGGGGAGGGAGAGGGTTACAGAAATGGAGAGGACTGTAGGGGCTGGAGAGCGTTACAGAGATGGAGATAGTTCTAGGGGCTGGAGAGCGTTACAGAGATCAGGCGGGGTGTAGGGAATGGAGAGGTTTACAGAAATGGGGAGGGGTGTCGTGGCTGGAGAGTGTTAAAAGATGGGGAGAGGTTTAGGGACTGGAGAGGGTTACAGAGATGGGGAGGGGTGTAGGGACGAGAGGGTTACAGAGATGGGGAGTAGTGTAGGGACTGGAGAGTTACAGAGATGGGGAGGGATGTCGGGAGTGGAGAGGGTTACTGAGATGGGGAGGTGTGTAGTGGATGGAGAGATACAGAGATGGGGAGTGGTGTAGGGACTGGAGAGTTACAGAGATGGGGAGGGCTGTAGGGACTGGAGAGTTACAGAGATGGGGAGGGGTGTAGGCGCTGGAGAGGATTGCAGAGACGGGGAGGAGTGTAAAGGCTGGAGTGGGTTACAGAGATGGAGAGGGGTGTAGGGACTGGAGAGTTACAGAGATGGGGAGGGGTGTAGGGACTGGAGAGTTACAGAGATGGGGAGGGGTGTAGGGACTGGAGAGGGTTACTGAGATGGGGAGGGGTGTAGGGACTGGAGAGATACAGAGATGGGGAGGGGTGTAGGGACTGGAGAGGGTTACTGAGATGGGGAGGGGTATAGGGGCTGGAGAGAGTTACAGAGATGGGGAGGGGTGTAGGGTCTGGAGAGGGTTACAGAGATGGGGAGGGGTGTAGGGACTGGAGAGTTACAGAGATGGGGAGGGGTGTAGGGACTGGAGAGGGTTACTGAGATGTGGAGGGGTGTAGGGGCTGGAGAGAGTTACAGAGATGGGGAGGGGTGTAGGGTCTGGAGAGGGTTACAGTGATGGTGAGGCGTGTTGGGACTGGAGAGGGTTACAGAGATGGGGAGGGGTGTAGGGGCTGGAGAGAGTTACACAGATGTGGAGGTTTTTAGGGACGAGAGTGGTACAGAGATGGGGAGGGGTGTAGGGATGAGAGGGTTACAGTGACGGGGATGTGTGTAGGGCAGGGAGGGGTTTACAGAGAAGGTGAGTCGTGTAGGGTCTGGAGAGTGTTACAGAGATGGGGAGGGGTGTAGGGACTGGAGTGGATTACAGAGATCGGGAGTGTTGTAGGGATTGGAGAGGGTTACAGGGATGGGTAGGGGTGTAGGGACTGGAGAGGGTAACAGTGATGCGGAGGGGTGTAGGGCAGGGAAAGGTTTTTAGAGATGGGAAGGGGTGTAGGGGCTGGAGAGGGTTACAGAGATGGGGAGAGGTGTAGGCACTGGAGAGGGTTACAGAGATGGAAAGGGGTGTAGGGACTGGAGAGAGTTACAGAGATGTGGAGGGGTGTAGGAGCTGGAGAGGGTTACAGAGACGGGGAGAGGAGCAGGGCAGGGAGGGGTTTACAGAGATCGGTAGGGGTATCGGGTAGGGTGGGGGTTTCAGAGATGGGGAGGGGTGTAGGGAGGGAGGGGTTATAGAGACTGCGAGGGGTATTGGGGCTGGAGAGGGTTACAGAGACGGGGAGGTGTGTAAGGGCTGGAGAGTGTTACAGAGATGGGGAGGGGTGTGGGGGAGGGAGAGGGTTACAGAAATGGAGAGGGCTGTAGGGGCTGGAGAGCGTTACAGAGACGGAGATAGTTCTAGGGGCTGGAGAGTGTTACAGAGATCAGGCGGGGTGTAGGGAATGGAGAGGTTTACAGAAATGGGGAGGGGTGTCGTGGCTGGAGAGTGTTAAAAGATGGGGAGATGTTTAGGGACTGGAGAGGGTTACAGAGATGGGGAGGGGTGTAGGGACTGGAGAGGGTTACAGAGATGGGGAGTAGTGTAGGGACTGGAGAGTTACAGAGATGGGCAGGGATGTCGGGAGTGGAGAGGGTTACTGAGATGGGGAGGTGTGTAGGGGCTGGAGAGTAACGGAGATGGGGAGGGCTGTAGGGACTGGAGAGTTACAGAGATGGGGAGGGGTGTAGGGGCTGGAGAGGATTGCAGAGACGGGGAGGAGTGTAAGGGCTGGAGTGGGTTACAGAGATGGAGAGGGGTGTAGGGACTGGAGAGTTACAGAGATGGGGAGGGGTGTAGGGACTGGAGAGTTACAGAGATGGGGAGGGGTGTAGGGACTGGAGAGGGTTACTGAGATGGGGAGGGGTGTAGGGACTGGAGAGATACAGAGATGGGGAGGGGTGTAGGGACTGGAGAGGGTTACTGAGATGGGGAGGGGTGTAGGGGCTGGAGAGAGTTACAGAGATGGGGAGGGCTGTAGGGACTGGAGAGGGTTACAGAGATGTGGAGGGGTGTAGGAGCTGGAGAGGGTTACAGAGACGGGGAGAGGAGCAGGGCAGGGAGGGGTTTACAGAGATCGGTAGGGGTATCGGGTAGGGTGGGGGTTTCAGAGATGGGGAGGGGTTATAGAGACTGCGAGGGGTATTGGGGCTGGAGAGGGTTACAGAGACGGGGAGGTGTGTAAGGGCTGGAGAGTGTTACAGAGATGGGGAGGGGTGTGGGGGAGGGAGAGGGTTACAGAAATCGAAAGGGCTGTAGGGGCTGGAGAGCGTTACAGAGACGGAGATAGTTCTAGGGTCTGGAGAGGGTTACAGAGATGGGGAGGGGTGTAGGGACTGGAGAGTTACAGAGATGGGGAGGGGTGTAGGGACTGGAGAGGGTTACTGAGATGGGGAGGGGTGTAGGGACTGGAGAGTTACAGAGATGGGGAGGGGTGTAGGGACTGGAGAGGGTTACTGAGATGGGGAGGGGTGTAGGGGCTGGAGAGAGTTACAGAGATGGGGAGGAGTGTAGGGGCTGGAGAGGGTTTCAGAGATGGGGATGTGTGTAGGGCAGGGAGTGGTTTACAGAGATCGGGAGGCGTATAAGGGAGGGAGGGGTTACAGAGATGCGGAGGGGTTTAGGGAAGGTGGAGTTATAGAGACTGGGAGGAGTATAGGGGCTGGAGAGGGTTACAGAGATGGGGAGAGGTGTAGGCACTGGAGAGGGTTACAGAGATGGGAAGGGGTGTAGGGACTGGAGAGGGTTACAGAGATGGGGAGGGGTGTAGGGACTGGAGAGGGTTACAGAGATGGGGAGTTGTGTAGGGACTGGAGAGGGTTACAGAGGGGGTGGGGTTTAGGGACTGGAGTGGATTACAGAGATGGGGAGAGGTGTAGGGTCTGGAGAGGGTTACAGTGATGGTGAGGCGTGTTGGGACTGGAGAGGTTTACAGAGATGGGGAGGGGTGTAGGGGCTGGAGAGAGTTACACAGATGTGGAGGTTTTTAGGGACGAGAGTGGTACAGAGATGGGGAGGGGTGTAGGGATGAGAGGGTTACAGTGACGGGGATGTGTGTATGGCAGGGAGGGGTTTACAGAGAAGGTGAGTCGTGTAGGGTCTGGAGAGTGTTACAGAGATGGGGAGGGGTGTAGGGACTGGAGTGGATTACAGAGATCGGGAGTGTTGTAGGGATTGGAGAGGGTTACAGGGATGGGTAGGGGTGTAGGGACTGGAGAGGGTAACAGTGATGCGGAGGGGTGTAGGGCAGGGAAAGGTTTTTAGAGATGGGAAGGGGTGTAGGGGCTGGAGAGGGTTACAGAGATGGGGAGAGGTGTAGGCACTGGAGAGGGTTACAGAGATGGGAAGGGGTGTAGGGACTGGAGAGGGTTACTGAGATGGGGAGGGGTGTAGGGGCTGGAGAGATACAGAGATGGAGAGGGGTGTAGGGACTGGAGAGTTACAGAGATGGGGAGGGGTGTAGGGACTGGAAAGGGTTACAGAGATGTGGAGGGGTGTAGGAGCTGGAGAGATACAGAGATGGAGAGGGGTGTAGGTACTGGATTACAGAGAATGTGAGGGGTGTAGGGACTGGAGAGTGTTACAGAAATGGGGAGGGGTGTAGGGACTGGAGAGGGTTACAGAGATGGGGAGTTGTGTAGGGACTGGAGAGGGTTACAGAGGGGGTGGGGTTTAGGGACTGGAGTGGATTACAGAGATGGGGAGAGGTGTAGGGTCTGGAGAGGGTTACAGTGATGGTGAGGCGTGTTGGGACTGGAGAGGGTTACAGAGATGGGGAGGGGTGTAGGGGCTGGAGAGAGTTACACAGATGTGGAGGTTTTTAGGGACGAGAGTGGTACAGAGATGGGGAGGGGTGTAGGGATGAGAGGGTTACAGTGACGGGGATGTGTGTAGGGCAGGGAGGGGTTTACAGAGAAGGTGAGTCGTGTAGGGTCTGGAGAGTGTTACAGAGATGGGGAGGGGTGTAGGGACTGGAGTGGATTACAGAGATCGGGAGTGTTGTAGGGATTGGAGAGGGTTACAGGGATGGGTAGGGGTGTAGGGACTGGAGAGGGTAACAGTGATGCGGAGGGGTGTAGGGCAGGGAAAGGTTTTTAGAGATGGGAAGGGGTGTAGGGGCTGGAGAGGGTTACAGAGATGGGGAGAGTTGTAGGCACTGGAGAGGGTTACAGAGATGGGAAGGGGTGTAGGGACTGGAGAGGGTTACAGAGATGTGGAGGGGTGTAGGAGCTGGAGAGGGTTACAGAGACGGGGAGAGGAGCAGGGCAGGGAGGGGTTTACAGAGATCGGTAGGGGTATCGGGTAGGGTGGGGGTTTCAGAGATGGGGAGGGGTGTAGGGAGGGAGGGGTTATAGAGACTGCGAGGGGTATTGGGGCTGGAGAGGGTTACAGAGACGGGGAGGTGTGTAAGGGCTGGAGAGTGTTACAGAGATGGGGAGGGGTGTGGGGGAGGGAGAGGGTTTCAGAAATGGAGAGGGCTGTAGGGGCTGGAGAGCGTTACAGAGACGGAGATAGTTCTAGGGGCTGGAGAGTGTTACAGAGATCAGGCGGGGTGTAGGGAATGGAGAGGTTTACAGAAATGGGGAGGGGTGTCGTGGCTGGAGAGTGTTAAAAGATGGGGAGATGTTTAGGGACTGGAGAGGGTTACAGAGATGGGGAGGGGTGTAGGGACTGGAGAGGGTTACAGAGATGGGGAGTAGTGTAGGGACTGGAGAGTTACAGAGATGGGCAGGGATGTCGGGAGTGGAGAGGGTTACTGAGATGGGGAGGTGTGTAGGGGCTGGAGAGTAACGGAGATGGGGAGGGCTTTAGGGACTGGAGAGTTACAGAGATGGGGAGGGGTGTAGGGGCTGGAGAGGATTGCAGAGACGGGGAGGAGTGTAAGGGCTGGAGTGGGTTACAGAGATGGAGAGGGGTGTAGGGACTGGAGAGTTACAGAGATGGGGAGGGGTGTAGGGACTGGAGAGTTACAGAGATGGGGAGGGGTGTAGGGACTGGAGAGGGTTACTGAGATGGGGAGGGGTGTAGGGACTGGAGAGATACAGAGATGGGGAGGGGTGTAGGGACTGGAGAGGGTTACTGAGATGGGGAGGGGTGTAGGGGCTGGAGAGAGTTACAGAGATGGGGAGGGCTGTAGGGACTGGAGAGGGTTACAGAGATGTGGAGGGGTGTAGGAGCTGGAGAGGGTTACAGAGACGGGGAGAGGAGCAGGGCAGGGAGGGGTTTACAGAGATCGGTAGGGGTATCGGGTAGGGTGGGGGTTTCAGAGATGGGGAGGGGTTATAGAGACTGCGAGGGGTATTGGGGCTGGAGAGGGTTACAGAGACGGGGAGGTGTGTAAGGGCTGGAGAGTGTTACAGAGATGGGGAGGGGTGTGGGGGAGGGAGAGGGTTACAGAAATCGAAAGGGCTGTAGGGGCTGGAGAGCGTTACAGAGACGGAGATAGTTCTAGGGTCTGGAGAGGGTTACAGAGATGGGGAGGGGTGTAGGGACTGGAGAGTTACAGAGATGGGGAGGGGTGTAGGGACTGGAGAGGGTTACTGAGATGGGGAGGGGTGTAGGGACTGGAGAGTTACAGAGATGGGGAGGGGTGTAGGGACTGGAGAGGGTTACTGAGATGGGGAGGGGTGTAGGGGCTGGAGAGAGTTACAGAGATGGGGAGGAGTGTAGGGGCTGGAGAGGGTTTCAGAGATGGGGATGTGTGTAGGGCAGGGAGTGGTTTACAGAGATCGGGAGGCGTATAAGGGAGGGAGGGGTTACAGAGATGCGGAGGGGTTTAGGGAGGGTGGAGTTATAGAGACTGGGAGGAGTATAGGGGCTGGAGAGGGTTACAGAGATGGGGAGAGGTGTAGGCACTGGAGAGGGTTACAGAGATGGGAAGGGGTGTAGGGACTGGAGAGGGTTACAGAGATGGGGAGGGGTGTAGGGACTGGAGAGGGTTACAGAGATGGGGAGTTGTGTAGGGACTGGAGAGGGTTACAGAGGGGGTGGGGTTTAGGGACTGGAGTGGATTACAGTGATGGTGAGGCGTGTTGGGACTGGAGAGGTTTACAGAGATGGGGAGGGGTGTAGGGGCTGGAGAGAGTTACACAGATGTGGAGGTTTTTAGGGACGAGAGTGGTACAGAGATGGGGAGGGGTGTAGGGATGAGAGGGTTACAGTGACGGGGATGTGTGTATGGCAGGGAGGGTTTACAGAGAAGGTGAGTCGTGTAGGGTCTGGAGAGTGTTACAGAGATGGGGAGGGGTGTAGGGACTGGAGTGGATTACAGAGATCGGGAGTGTTGTAGGGATTGGAGAGGGTTACAGGGATGGGTAGGGGTGTAGGGACTGGAGAGGGTAACAGTGATGCGGAGGGGTGTAGGGCAGGGAAAGGTTTTTAGAGATGGGAAGGGGTGTAGGGGCTGGAGAGGGTTACAGAGATGGGGAGAGGTGTAGGCACTGGAGAGGGTTACAGAGATGGGAAGGGGTGTAGGGACTGGAGAGGGTTACTGAGATGGGGAGGGGTGTAGGGGCTGGAGAGATACAGAGATGGAGAGGGGTGTAGGGACTGGAGAGTTACAGAGATGGGGAGGGGTGTAGGGACTGGAAAGGGTTACAGAGATGTGGAGGGGTGTAGGAGCTGGAGAGATACAGAGATGGAGAGGGGTGTAGGTACTGGATTACAGAGAATGTGAGGGGTGTAGGGACTGGAGAGTGTTACAGAGATGGGGAGGGCTGTAGGGACTGGAGAGAGTTACAGAGATGGGGAGGAGTGTAGGGACTGGAGAGGGTTACAGAGATGGGGAGGGGTGTAGGGGCTGGAGAGACACAGAGATGGGGAGGGGTGTAAGGACTGGAGTGGATTACAGAGATCAGGAGGGTTGTAGGGACTGGAGAGGGTTACAGAGATGCGGAGGGGTGTAGGGCAGGGAAGGGTTTTTAGAGATGGGCAGGGGTGTAGGGACTGGAGAGGGTTACTGAGATGGGGAGGGGTGTAGGGGCTGGAGAGATACAGAGATGGAGAGGGGTTTAGGGACTGGAGAGTTACAGAGATGGGGAGGGGTGTAGGGACTGGAAAGGGTTACAGAGATGTGGAGGGGTGTAGGAGCTGGAGAGGGTTACAGAGACGGGGAGAGGAGCAGGGCAGGGAGGGGTTTACAGAGATCGGTAGGGGTATAGGGTAGGGTGGGGGTTACAGAGATGGGGAGGGGTGTAGGGAGGGAGGGGTTATAGAGACTGCGAGGGGTATTGGGGCTGGAGAGGGTTACAGAGACGGGGAGGTGTGTAAGGGCTGGAGAGTGTTACAGAGATGGGGAGGGGTGTGGGGGAGGGAGAGGGTTACAGAAATGGAGAGGACTGTAGGGGCTGGAGAGCGTTACAGAGACGGTGATAGTTCTAGGGGCTGGAGAGCGTTACAGAGATCAGGCGGGGTGTAGGGAATGGAGAGGTTTACAGAAATGGGGAGGGGTGTCGTGGCTGGAGAGTGTTAAAAGATGGGGAGAGGTTTAGGGACTGGAGAGGGTTACAGAGATGGGGAGGGGTGTAGGGACTGGAGAGGGTTACAGAGATGGGGAGTAGTGTAGGGACTGGAGATTTACAGAGATGGGGAGGGATGTCGGGAGTGGAGAGGGTTACTGAGATGGGGAGGTGTGTAGTGGATGGAGAGATACAGAGATGGGGAGTGGTGTAGGGACTGGAGAGTTACAGAGATGGGGAGGGCTGTAGGGACTGGAGAGTTACAGAGATGGGGAGGGGTGTAGGCGCTGGAGAGGATTGCAGAGACGGGGAGGAGTGTAAAGGCTGGAGTGGGTTACAGAGATGGAGAGGGTGTAGGGACTGGAGAGTTACAGAGATGGGGAGGGGTGTAGGGACTGGAGAGTTACAGAGATGGGGAGGGGTGTAGGGACTGGAGAGGGTTACTGAGATGCGGAGGGGTGTAGGGACTGGAGAGATACAGAGATGGGGAGGGGTGTAGGGACTGGAGAGGGTTACTGAGATGGGGAGGGGTATAGGGGCTGGAGAGAGTTACAGAGATGGGGAGGGGTGTAGGGTCTGGAGAGGGTTACAGAGATGGGGAGGGGTGTAGGGACTGGAGAGGGTTACTGAGATGGGGAGGGGTGTAGGGACTGGAGAGTTACAGAGATGGGGAGGGGTGTAGGGACTGGAGAGGGTTACTGAGATGGGGAGGGGTGTAGGGGCTGGAGAGAGTTACAGAGATGGGGAGGGGTGTAGGGTCTGGAGAGGGTTACAGAGATGGGGAGGAGTGTAGGGGCTGGAGAGGGTTACAGAGATGGGGATGTGTGTAGGGCAGGGAGGGGTTTACAGAGATCGGGAGGCGTATAAGGGAGGGAGGGGTTACAGAGATGCGGAGGGGTGTAGGGAGGGTGGAGTTATAGAGACTGGGAGGAGTATAGGGGCTGGAGAGGGTTACAGAGATGGGGAGAGGTGTAGGCACTGGAGAGGGTTACAGAGATGGGAAGGGGTGTAGGGACTGGAGAGGGTTACAGAAATGGGGAGGGGTGTAGGGACTGGAGAGGGTTACAGAGATGGGGAGTTGTGTAGGGACTGGAGAGGGTTACAGAGGGGGTGGGGTTTAGGGACTGGAGTGGATTACAGAGATGGGGAGAGGTGTAGGGTCTGGAGAGGGTTACAGTGATGGTGAGGCGTGTTGGGACTGGAGAGGGTTACAGAGATGGGGAGGGGTGTAGGGGCTGGAGAGAGTTACACAGATGTGGAGGTTTTTAGGGACGAGAGTGGTACAGAGATGGGGAGGGGTGTAGGGATGAGAGGGTTACAGTGACGGGGATGTGTGTAGGGCAGGGAGGGGTTTACAGAGAAGGTGAGTCGTGTAGGGTCTGGAGAGTGTTACAGAGATGGGGAGGGGTGTAGGGACTGGAGTGGATTACAGAGATCGGGAGTGTTGTAGGGATTGGAGAGGGTTACAGGGATGGGTAGGGGTGTAGGGACTGGAGAGGGTAACAGTGATGCGGAGGGGTGTAGGGCAGGGAAAGGTTTTTAGAGGATGGGGGGAAGGGGTGTAGGGGCTGGAGAGGGTTACAGAGATGGGGAGAGGTGTAGGCACTGGAGAGGGTTACAGAGATGGGAAGGGTGTAGGGACTGGAGAGGGTTACTGAGATGGGGAGGGGTGTAGGGGCTGGAGAGATACAGAGATGGAGAGGGGTGTAGGGACTGGAGAGTTACAGAGATGGGGAGGGGTGTAGGGACTGGAAAGGGTTACAGAGATGTGGAGGGGTGTAGGAGCTGGAGAGATACAGAGATGGAGAGGGGTGTAGGTACTGGATTACAGAGAATGTGAGGGGTGTAGGGACTGGAGAGTGTTACAGAAATGGGGAGGGGTGTAGGGACTGGAGAGGGTTACAGAGATGGGGAGTTGTGTAGGGACTGGAGAGGGTTACAGAGGGGGTGGGGTTTAGGGACTGGAGTGGATTACAGAGATGGGGAGAGGTGTAGGGTCTGGAGAGGGTTACAGTGATGGTGAGGCGTGTTGGGACTGGAGAGGGTTACAGAGATGGGGAGGGGTGTAGGGGCTGGAGAGAGTTACACAGATGTGGAGGTTTTTAGGGACGAGAGTGGTACAGAGATGGGGAGGGGTGTAGGGATGAGAGGGTTACAGTGACGGGGATGTGTGTAGGGCAGGGAGGGGTTTACAGAGAAGGTGAGTCGTGTAGGGTCTGGAGAGTGTTACAGAGATGGGGAGGGGTGTAGGGACTGGAGTGGATTACAGAGATCGGGAGTGTTGTAGGGATTGGAGAGGGTTACAGGGATGGGTAGGGGTGTAGGGACTGGAGAGGGTAACAGTGATGCGGAGGGGTGTAGGGCAGGGAAAGGTTTTTAGAGATGGGAAGGGGTGTAGGGGCTGGAGAGGGTTACAGAGATGGGGAGAGTTGTAGGCACTGGAGAGGGTTACAGAGATGGGAAGGGGTGTAGGGACTGGAGAGGGTTACAGAGATGTGGAGGGGTGTAGGAGCTGGAGAGGGTTACAGAGACGGGGAGAGGAGCAGGGCAGGGAGGGGTTTACAGAGATCGGTAGGGGTATCGGGTAGGGTGGGGGTTTCAGAGATGGGGAGGGGTGTAGGGAGGGAGGGGTTATAGAGACTGCGAGGGGTATTGGGGCTGGAGAGGGTTACAGAGACGGGGAGGTGTGTAAGGGCTGGAGAGTGTTACAGAGATGGGGAGGGGTGTGGGGGAGGGAGAGGGTTTCAGAAATGGAGAGGGCTGTAGGGGCTGGAGAGCGTTACAGAGACGGAGATAGTTCTAGGGGCTGGAGAGTGTTACAGAGATCAGGCGGGGTGTAGGGAATGGAGAGGTTTACAGAAATGGGGAGGGGTGTCGTGGCTGGAGAGTGTTAAAAGATGGGGAGATGTTTAGGGACTGGAGAGGGTTACAGAGATGGGGAGGGGTGTAGGGACTGGAGAGGGTTACAGAGATGGGGAGTAGTGTAGGGACTGGAGAGTTACAGAGATGGGCAGGGATGTCGGGAGTGGAGAGGGTTACTGAGATGGGGAGGTGTGTAGGGGCTGGAGAGTAACGGAGATGGGGAGGGCTTTAGGGACTGGAGAGTTACAGAGATGGGGAGGGGTGTAGGGGCTGGAGAGGATTGCAGAGACGGGGAGGAGTGTAAGGGCTGGAGTGGGTTACAGAGATGGAGAGGGGTGTAGGGACTGGAGAGTTACAGAGATGGGGAGGGGTGTAGGGACTGGAGAGTTACAGAGATGGGGAGGGGTGTAGGGACTGGAGAGGGTTACTGAGATGGGGAGGGGTGTAGGGACTGGAGAGATACAGAGATGGGGAGGGGTGTAGGGACTGGAGAGGGTTACTGAGATGGGGAGGGGTGTAGGGGCTGGAGAGAGTTACAGAGATGGGGAGGGCTGTAGGGACTGGAGAGGGTTACAGAGATGTGGAGGGGTGTAGGAGCTGGAGAGGGTTACAGAGACGGGGAGAGGAGCAGGGCAGGGAGGGGTTTACAGAGATCGGTAGGGGTATCGGGTAGGGTGGGGGTTTCAGAGATGGGGAGGGGTTATAGAGACTGCGAGGGTATTGGGGCTGGAGAGGGTTACAGAGACGGGGAGGTGTGTAAGGGCTGGAGAGTGTTACAGAGATGGGGAGGGGTGTGGGGGAGGGAGAGGGTTACAGAAATCGAAAGGGCTGTAGGGGCTGGAGAGCGTTACAGAGACGGAGATAGTTCTAGGGTCTGGAGAGGGTTACAGAGATGGGGAGGGGTGTAGGGACTGGAGAGTTACAGAGATGGGGAGGGGTGTAGGGACTGGAGAGGGTTA
>NW_026780081.1:0-55849 GCF_030144855.1 Hypanus sabinus
GTAGGGTTTCTGAGTGTTGATGTCATTGTCACTGTTTTTGTGAGGGATGGGTAGGGTTTCTGAGTGTTGATGTCATTGTCACTGTTTTTGTGAGGGAGGGGGTAGGGTTTCTGAGTGTTGATGTCATTGTCACTGTTTTTGTGAGTTAGGGGGTAGGGTTTCTGAGTGTTGATGTCATTGTCACTGTTTTTGTGAGGGATGGGTAGGGTTTCTGAGTGTTGATGTCATTGTCACTGTTTTTGTGAGGGATGGGTAGGGTTTCTGAGTGTTGATGTCATTGTCACTGTTTTTGTGAGGGAGGGCGTAGGGTTTCTGAGTGTTGATGTCATTGTCACTGTTTTTGTGAGGGATGGGTAGGGTTTCTGAGTGGTGATGTCATTGTCACTGCTTTTGTGAGGGAGGGGGTAGGGTTTCTGAGTGTTGATGTCATTGTCACTGTTTTTGTGAGGGAGTGGGTAGGGTTTCTGAGTGTTGATGTCATTGTCACTGTTTTTGTGAGGGAGGGGGTAGGGTTTCTGAGTGTTGATGTCATTGTCACTGTTTTTGTGAGGGAGGGGGTAGGGTTTCTGAGTGTTGATGTCATTGTCACTGTTTTTGTGAGGGAGGGGGTAGGGTTTCTGAGTGTTGATGTCATTGTCACAGTTTTTGTGAGGTAGGGGGTAGGGTTTTTGAGTGTTGATGTCATTGTCACTGTTTTTGTGAGGGAGGGGGTAGGGTTTCTGAGTGTTGATGTCATTGTCACTGTTTTTGTGAGGGAGGGGGTAGGGTTTCTGAGTGTTGATGTCATTGTCACTGTTTTTGTGAGGGAGGGGGTAGGGTTTCTGAGTGTTGATGTCATTGTCACTGTTTTTGTGAGGGAGGGGGTAGGGTTTCTGAGTGTTGATGTCATTGTCACTGTTTTTGTGAGGGAGGGTGTAGGGTTTCTGAGTGTTGATGTCATTGTCACTGTTTTTGTGAGGGAGGGGGTAGGGTTTCTGAGTGTTGATGTCGTTGTCACTGTTTTTGTGAGGGAGGGGGTAGGGTTTCTGAGTGTTGATGTCATTGTCACTGTTTTTGTGAGGGATGGGTAGGGTTTCTGAGTGTTGATGTCATTGTCACTGTTTTTGTGAGGGAGGGGGTAGGGTTTCTGAGTTTTGATGTCATTGTCACTGTTTTTGTGAGGGAGGGGGTAGGGTTTCTGAGTGTTGATGTCATTGTCACTGTTTTTGTGACGGAGGGGGTAGGGTTTCTGAGTTTTGATGTCATTGTCACCGTTTTTGTGAGGAGTGGGTAGGGTTTCTGAGTGTTGATGTCATTGTCACTGTTTTTGTGAGGGAGGGGGTAGGGTTTCTGAGTGTTGATGTCATTGTCACTGTTTTCGTGAGTGAAGGGGTAGGGTTTCTGAGTGTTGATGTCATTGTCAATGTTTTTGTGAGGGAGGGGGTAGGGTTTCTGAGTGTTGATGTCATTGTCACTGTTTTTGTGAGGGAGGGGGTAGGGTTTCTGAGGGTTGATGTAATTGTCTGTTTTTGTGAGGGAGGGGGTAGGGTTTCTGAGTGTTGATGTCATTGTCACTGTTTTTGTGA
Source organism: Hypanus sabinus (assembly GCF_030144855.1). NCBI lineage: Eukaryota > Metazoa > Chordata > Chondrichthyes > Myliobatiformes > Dasyatidae > Hypanus > Hypanus sabinus. The sequence continues at coordinate 1,566 of NW_026780081.1, forward strand.
GGGAGGGGGTAGGGTTTCTGAGTGTTGATGTCATTGTCACTGTTTTTGACAGGGAGGGGGTAGGGTTTCTGAGTGTTGATGTCATGGTCACTGTTTTTGTGAGGGAGGTGGTAGGGTTTCTGAGTGTTGATGTCATTGTCACTGTTTTTGTGAGGGAGGGGGTAGGGTTTCTGAGTGTTGATGTCATTGTCACTGTTTTTGTGAGGGAGGGGGTAGGGTTTCTGAGAGTTGATGTCATTGTCACTGTTTTTGTGAGTGCGGGGGTAGGGTTTCTGAGTGTTGATGTCATTGTCACTGTTTTTGTGAGGGATGGGTAGGGTTTCTGAGTGTTGATGTCATTGTCACTGTTTTTGTGAGGGAGGGGGTAGGGTTTCTGAGTTTTGATGTCATGGTCACTCTTTTTGTGAGGGAGGGGGTAGGGTTTCTGAGTGTTGATGTCATTGTCACTGTTTTTGTGAGGGAGGGGGTAGGGTTTCTGAGTGTTGATGTCGTTGTCACTGTTTTTGTGAGGGAGGGGGTGCGGTTTCTGAGTGTTGATGTCATTGTCACTGTTTTTGTGAGGGAGGGGGTAGGGTTTCTGAGTTTTGATGTCATTGTCACTGTTTTTGTGAGGGAGGGGGTAGGGTTTCAGAGTTTTGATGTCATTGTCACTGTTTTTGTGAGGGATGGGTAGGGTTTCTGAGTGTTGATGTCATTGTCACTGTTTTTGTGAGGGATGGGTAGGGTTTCTGAGTGTTGATGTCATTGTCACTGTTTTTGTGAGGGAGGGGGTAGGGTTTCTGAGTGTTGATGTCATTGTCACTGTTTTTGTGAGGGATGGGTAGGGTTTCTGAGTGTTGATGTCATTGTCACTGTTTTTGTGAGGGATGGGTAGGGTTTCTGAGTGTTGATGTCATTGTCACTGTTTTTGTGAGGGAGGGGGTAGGGTTTCTGAGTGTTGATGTCATTGTCACTGTTTTTGTGAGTTAGGGGGTAGGGTTTCTGAGTGTTGATGTCATTGTCACTGTTTTTGTGAGGGATGGGTAGGGTTTCTGAGTGTTGATGTCATTGTCACTGTTTTTGTGAGGGATGGGTAGGGTTTCTGAGTGTTGATGTCATTGTCACTGTTTTTGTGAGGGAGGGCGTAGGGTTTCTGAGTGTTGATGTCATTGTCACTGTTTTTGTGAGGGATGGGTAGGGTTTCTGAGTGGTGATGTCATTGTCACTGCTTTTGTGAGGGAGGGGGTAGGGTTTCTGAGTGTTGATGTCATTGTCACTGTTTTTGTGAGGGAGTGGGTAGGGTTTCTGAGTGTTGATGTCATTGTCACTGTTTTTGTGAGGGAGGGGGTAGGGTTTCTGAGTGTTGATGTCATTGTCACTGTTTTTGTGAGGGAGGGGGTAGGGTTTCTGAGTGTTGATGTCATTGTCACTGTTTTTGTGAGGGAGGGGGTAGGGTTTCTGAGTGTTGATGTCATTGTCACAGTTTTTGTGAGGTAGGGGGTAGGGTTTTTGAGTGTTGATGTCATTGTCACTGTTTTTGTGAGGGAGGGGGTAGGGTTTCTGAGTGTTGATGTCATTGTCACTGTTTTTGTGAGGGAGGGGGTAGGGTTTCTGAGTGTTGATGTCATTGTCACTGTTTTTGTGAGGGAGGGGGTAGGGTTTCTGAGTGTTGATGTCATTGTCACTGTTTTTGTGAGGGAGGGGGTAGGGTTTCTGAGTGTTGATGTCATTGTCACTGTTTTTGTGAGGGAGGGTGTAGGGTTTCTGAGTGTTGATGTCATTGTCACTGTTTTTGTGAGGGAGGGGGTAGGGTTTCTGAGTGTTGATGTCGTTGTCACTGTTTTTGTGAGGGAGGGGGTAGGGTTTCTGAGTGTTGATGTCATTGTCACTGTTTTTGTGAGGGATGGGTAGGGTTTCTGAGTGTTGATGTCATTGTCACTGTTTTTGTGAGGGAGGGGGTAGGGTTTCTGAGTTTTGATGTCATTGTCACTGTTTTTGTGAGGGAGGGGGTAGGGTTTCTGAGTGTTGATGTCATTGTCACTGTTTTTGTGACGGAGGGGGTAGGGTTTCTGAGTTTTGATGTCATTGTCACCGTTTTTGTGAGGAGTGGGTAGGGTTTCTGAGTGTTGATGTCATTGTCACTGTTTTTGTGAGGGAGGGGGTAGGGTTTCTGAGTGTTGATGTCATTGTCACTGTTTTCGTGAGTGAAGGGGTAGGGTTTCTGAGTGTTGATGTCATTGTCAATGTTTTTGTGAGGGAGGGGGTAGGGTTTCTGAGTGTTGATGTCATTGTCACTGTTTTTGTGAGGGAGGGGGTAGGGTTTCTGAGGGTTGATGTAATTGTCTGTTTTTGTGAGGGAGGGGGTAGGGTTTCTGAGTGTTGATGTCATTGTCACTGTTTTTGTGAGGAGTGGGTAGGGTTTCTGAGTGTTGATGTCATTGTCACTGTTTTTGTGAGGGAGGGGGTAGGGTTTCTGAGTGTTGATGTCATTGTCACTGATTTTGTGAGGGATGGGGTAGGGTTTCTGAGAGTTGATGTCATTGTCAATGTTTTTGTGAGGGAGGGGGTAGGGTTTCTGAGTGTTGATGTCATTGTCACTGTTTTTGTGAGGGAGGGGGTAGGGTTTCTGAGGGTTGATGTCATTGTCACTGTTTTTGTGAGGGAGGGGGTAGGGTTTCTGAGTGTTGATGTCGTTGTCACTGTTTTTGTGAGGGAGGGGGTAGGGTTTCTGAGTTTTGATGTCATTGTCACTGTTTATTGTGAGGGAGGGGGTGGGGTTTCTGAGTTTTGATGTCATTGTCACTGTTTTTGTGAGGGAGGGGGTAGGGTTTCTGAGTGTTGATGTCATTGTCACTGTTTTTGTGAGGGAGGGGGTAGGGTTTCTGAGTTTTGATGTCATTGTCACTGTTTTTGAGAGGGAGGGGGTAGGGTTTCTGAGTGTTGATGTCATTGTCACTGTTTTTGTGAGGGACGGGGTAGGGATTCAGAGTTTTGATGTCTGTCACTGTTTTTGTGAGGGATGGGTAGGGTTTCTGAGTGTTGATGTCATTGTCACTGTTTTTGTGAGGGAGGGGGTAGGGTTTCTGAGTGTTGATGTCATTGTCACTGTTTTTGTGAGGGAGGGGGTAGGGTTTCTGAGTGTTGATGTCATTGTCACTGTTTTTGTGAGGGAGGGTGTAGGGTTTCTGAGTGTTGATGTCATTGTCACTGTTTTTGTGAGGGAGTGGGTAGGGTTTCTGAGTGTTGATGTCATTGTCACTGTTTTTGTGAGGGAGGGGGTAGGGTTTCTGAGTGTTGATGTCATTGTCACTGTTTTTGTGAGGGAGGGGGTAGGGTTTCTGAGTGTTGATGTCATTGTCACTGTTTTTGTGAGGGAGGGGGTAAGGTTTCTGAGTGTTGATGTCATTGTCACAGTTTTTGTGAGGTAGGGGGTAGGGTTTTTGAGTGTTGATGTCATTGTCACTGTTTTTGTGAGGGAGGGGGTAGGGTTTCTGAGTGTTGATGTCATTGTCACTGTTTTTGTGAGGGAGGGGGTAGGGTTTCTGAGTGTTGATGTCATTGTCACTGTTTTTGTGAGGGAGGGGGTAGGGTTTCTGAGTGTTGATGTCATTGTCACTGTTTTTGTGAGGGAGGGGGTAGGGTTTCTGAGTGTTGATGTCATTGTCACTGTTTTTGTGAGGGAGGGTGTAGGGTTTCTGAGTGTTGATGTCATTGTCACTGTTTTTGTGAGGGAGGGGGTAGGGTTTCTGAGTGTTGATGTCGTTGTCACTGTTTTTGTGAGGGAGGGGGTAGGGTTTCTGAGTGTTGATGTCATTGTCACTGTTTTTGTGAGGGATGGGTAGGGTTTCTGAGTGTTGATGTCATTGTCACTGTTTTTGTGAGGGAGGGGGTAGGGTTTCTGAGTTTTGATGTCATTGTCACTGTTTTTGTGAGGGAGGGGGTAGGGTTTCTGAGTGTTGATGTCATTGTCACTGTTTTTGTGACGGAGGGGGTAGGGTTTCTGAGTTTTGATGTCATTGTCACCGTTTTTGTGAGGAGTGGGTAGGGTTTCTGAGTGTTGATGTCATTGTCACTGTTTTTGTGAGGGAGGGGGTAGGGTTTCTGAGTGTTGATGTCATTGTCACTGTTTTCGTGAGTGAAGGGGTAGGGTTTCTGAGTGTTGATGTCATTGTCAATGTTTTTGTGAGGGAGGGGGTAGGGTTTCTGAGTGTTGATGTCATTGTCACTGTTTTTGTGAGGGAGGGGGTAGGGTTTCTGAGGGTTGATGTAATTGTCTGTTTTTGTGAGGGAGGGGGTAGGGTTTCTGAGTGTTGATGTCATTGTCACTGTTTTTGTGAGGAGTGGGTAGGGTTTCTGAGTGTTGATGTCATTGTCACTGTTTTTGTGAGGGAGGGGGTAGGGTTTCTGAGTGTTGATGTCATTGTCACTGATTTTGTGAGGGATGGGGTAGGGTTTCTGAGAGTTGATGTCATTGTCAATGTTTTTGTGAGGGAGGGGGTAGGGTTTCTGAGTGTTGATGTCATTGTCACTGTTTTTGTGAGGGAGGGGGTAGGGTTTCTGAGGGTTGATGTCATTGTCACTGTTTTTGTGAGGGAGGGGGTAGGGTTTCTGAGTGTTGATGTCGTTGTCACTGTTTTTGTGAGGGAGGGGGTAGGGTTTCTGAGTTTTGATGTCATTGTCACTGTTTATTGTGAGGGAGGGGGTGGGGTTTCTGAGTTTTGATGTCATTGTCACTGTTTTTGTGAGGGAGGGGGTAGGGTTTCTGAGTGTTGATGTCATTGTCACTGTTTTTGTGAGGGAGGGGGTAGGGTTTCTGAGTTTTGATGTCATTGTCACTGTTTTTGAGAGGGAGGGGGTAGGGTTTCTGAGTGTTGATGTCATTGTCACTGTTTTTGTGAGGGACGGGGTAGGGATTCAGAGTTTTGATGTCTGTCACTGTTTTTGTGAGGGATGGGTAGGGTTTCTGAGTGTTGATGTCATTGTCACTGTTTTTGTGAGGGAGGGGGTAGGGTTTCTGAGTGTTGATGTCATTGTCACTGTTTTTGTGAGGGAGGGGGTAGGGTTTCTGAGTGTTGATGTCATTGTCACTGTTTTTGTGAGGGAGGGTGTAGGGTTTCTGAGTGTTGATGTCATTGTCACTGTTTTGTGAGGGAGGGGGTAGGGTTTCTGAGTGTTGATGTCATTGTCACTGTTTTTGTGAGGGAGGGGGTGGGGTTTCTGAGTTTTGATGTCATTGTCACTGTTTTTGTGAGGGAAGGGGGTAGGGTTTCTGAATTTTGATGTCATTGTCACTGTTTTTGTGAGGGAGGGGGTGGGGTTTCTGAGTTTTGATGTCATTGTCACTGTTTTTGTGAGGGAGGGGGTAGGGTTTCTGAGTGTTGATGTCATTGTCACTGTTTTTGTGAGGGATGGGTAGGGTTTCTGAGTGTTGATGTCATTGTCACTGTTTTTGTGAGGGAGGGGGTGGGGTTTCTGAGTTTTGATGTCATTGTCACTGTTTTTGTGAGGGAGGGGGTAGGGTTTCTGAGTGTTGATGTCATTGTCACTGTTTTTGTGACGGAGGGGGTAGGGTTTCTGAGTTTTGATGTCATTGTCACCGTTTTTGTGAGGAGTGGGTAGGGTTTCTGAGTGTTGATGTCATTGTCACTGTTTTTGTGAGGGAGGGGGTAGGGTTTCTGAGTGTTGATGTCATTGTCACTGTTTTTGTGAGGGAGGGGGTAGGGTTTCTGAGTGTTGATGTCATTGTCACTGTTTTCGTGAGTGAAGGGGTAGGGTTTCTGAGTGTTGATGTCATTGTCACTGTTTTTGTGAGGGAGGGGGTAGGGTTTCTGAGGGTTGATGTAATTGTCTGTTTTTGTGAGGGAGGGGGTAGGGTTTCTGAGTGTTGATGTCATTGTCACTGTTTTTGTGAGGAGTGGGTAGGGTTTCTGAGTGTTGATGTCATTGTCACTGTTTTTGTGAGGGAGGGGGTAGGGTTTCTGAGTGTTGATGTCATTGTCACTGATTTTGTGAGGGATGGGGTAGGGTTTCTGAGAGTTGATGTCATTGTCAATGTTTTTGTGAGGGAGGGGGTAGGGTTTCTGAGTGTTGATGTCATTGTCACTGTTTTTGTGAGGGAGGGGGTAGGGTTTCTGAGGGTTGATGTCATTGTCACTGTTTTTGTGAGGGAGGGGGTAGGGTTTCTGAGTGTTGATGTCGTTGTCACTGTTTTTGTGAGGGAGGGGGTAGGGTTTCTGAGTTTTGATGTCATTGTCACTGTTTATTGTGAGGGAGGGGGTGGGGTTTCTGAGTTTTGATGTCATTGTCACTGTTTTTGTGAGGGAGGGGGTAGGGTTTCTGAGTGTTGATGTCATTGTCACTGTTTTTGTGAGGGAGGGGGTAGGGATTCAGAGTTTTGATGTCTGTCACTGTTTTTGTGAGGGATGGGTAGGGTTTCTGAGTGTTGATGTCATTGTCACTGTTTTTGTGAGGGAGGGGGTAGGGTTTCTGAGTGTTGATGTCATTGTCACTGTTTTTGTGAGGGAGGGGGTAGGGTTTCTGAGTGTTGATGTCATTGTCACTGTTTTTGTGAGGGAGGGTGTAGGGTTTCTGAGTGTTGATGTCATTGTCACTGTTTTGTGAGGGAGGGGGTAGGGTTTCTGAGTGTTGATGTCATTGTCACTGTTTTTGTGAGGGAGGGGGTGGGGTTTCTGAGTTTTGATGTCATTGTCACTGTTTTTGTGAGGGAAGGGGGTAGGGTTTCTGAATTTTGATGTCATTGTCACTGTTTTTGTGAGGGAGGGGGTGGGGTTTCTGAGTTTTGATGTCATTGTCACTGTTTTTGTGAGGGAAGTGGGTAGGGTTTCTGAGTTTTGATGTCATTGTCACTGTTTTTGTGAGGGAGGGGGTAGGGTTTCTGAGTTTTGATGTCATTGTCACTGTTTTTGTGAGGGAAGTGGGTAGGGTTTCTGAGTTTTGATGTCATTGTCACTGTTTTTGTGAGGGAGGGGGTAGGGTTTCTGAGTTTTGATGTCATTGTCACTGTTTTTGTGAGGGAGGGGGTAGGGTTTCAGAGTTTTGATGTCATTGTCACTGTTTTTGTGAGGGAGGGGGTAGGGTTTCTGAGTTTTGATGTCATTGTCACTGTTTTTGTGAGGGAGGGGGTAGGGTTTCTGAGTGTTGATGTCATTGTCACTGTTTTTGTGAGGGATGGGTAGGGTTTCTGAGTGTTGATGTCATTGTCACTGTTTTTGTGAGGGAGGGGGTAGGGTTTCTGAGTGTTGATGTCATTGTCACTGTTTTTGTGAGGGATGGGTAGGGTTTCTGAGTGTTGATGTCATTGTCACTGTTTTTGTGAGGGATGGGTAGGGTTTCTGAGTGTTGATGTCATTGTCACTGTTTTTGTGAGGGAGGGGGTAGGGTTTCTGAGTGTTGATGTCATTGTCACTGTTTTTGTGAGGGATGGGTAGGGTTTCTGAGTGTTGATGTCATTGTCACTGTTTTTGTGAGGGAGGGGGTAGGGTTTCTGAGTTTTGATGTCATTCTCACTGTTTCTGTGAGGGAGGGGGTAGGGTTTCTGAGTGTTGATGTCATTGTCACTGTTTTTGTGAGGGAGGGTGTAGGGTTTCTGAGTGTTGATGTCATTGTCACTGTTTTTGTGAGGGAGGGGGTAGGGTTTCTGAGTGTTGATGTCATTGTCACTGTTTTTGTGAGGGATGGGTAGGGTTTCTGAGTGTTGATGTCATTGTCACTGATTTTGTGAGGGAGGATGTAGGGTTTCTGAGTGTTGATGTCATTGTCACTTTTTTTGTGAGGGAGGGGGTAGCGTTTCTGAGTGTTGATGTCATTGTCACTGTTTTTGTGAGGGAGGAGGTAGGGTTTCTGAGTGTTGATGTCATTGTCAATGTTTTTGTGAGGGAGGGGGTAGGGTTTCTGAGTGTTGATGTCAATGTCACTGTTTTTGTGAGGAAGGGGGTAGGGTTTCTGAGTTTTGATGTCATTGTCACTGTTTTTGTGAGGGAGGGGGTAGGGTTTCAGAGTTTTGATGTCATTGTCACTGTTTTTGTGAGGGATGGGTAGGGTTTCTGACTTTTGATGTCATTGTCACTGTTTTGTGAGGGAGGGGGTAGGGTTTCTCAGTGTTGATGTCATTGTCACTGTTTTTGTGAGGGAGGGGGTAGGGTTTCAGAGTTTTGATGTCATTGTCACTGTTTTTGTGAGGGATGGGTAGGGTTTCTGAATTTTGATGTCATTGTCACTGTTTTGTGAGGGAGGGGGTAGGGTTTCTGAGTGTTGATGTCATTGTCACTTTTTGTGAGGGAGGGGTTAGGGTTTCTGAGTATTGATGTCATTGTCACTGTTTTTGTGACGGAGGGGGTAGGGTTTCTGAGTTTTGATGTCATTGTCACTGTTTTTGTGAGGGAGGGGGTAGGGTTTCTGAGTGTTGATGTCATTGTCACTGTTTTTGTGAGGGAGGGGGTAGGGTTTCTGAGTGTTGATATCATTGTCACTGTTTTTGTGAGGGAGGGGGTAGGGTTTCTGAGTGTTGATATCATTGTCACTGTTTTTGTGAGGGAGGGTGTAGGGTTTCTGACTTTTGATGTCATTGTCACTGTTTTGTGAGGGAGGGGGTAGGGTTTCTGAGTGTTGATGTCATTGTCACTGTTTTTGTGAGGGAGGGGGTAGGGTTTCAGAGTTTTGATGTCATTGTCACTGTTTTTGTGAGGGATGGGTAGGGTTTCTGACTTTTGATGTCATTGTCACTGTTTTGTGAGGGAGGGGGTAGGGTTTCTGAGTGTTGATGTCATTGTCACTGTTTTTGTGAGGGAGGGGGTAGGGTTTCAGAGTTTTGATGTCATTGTCACTGTTTTTGTGAGGGATGGGTAGGGTTTCTGACTTTTGATGTCATTGTCACTGTTTTGTGAGGGAGGGGGTAGGGTTTCTGAGTGTTGATGTCATTGTCACTGTTTTTGTGATGGAGGGGGTAGGGTTTCTGAGTATTGATGTCATTGTCACTGTTTTTGTGACGGAGGGGGTAGGGTTTCTGAGTGTTGATGTCATTGTCACTGTTTTTGTGAGTGAGGGGGTAGGGCTTCTGAGTTTTGATGTCATTGTCACTGTTTTTGTGAGGGAGGGAGTAGGGTTTCTGAGTGTTGATGTCATTGTCACTGTTTTTGTGAGGGAGGGGGTAGGGTTTCTGAGGGTTGATGTCATTGTCACTGTTTTTGTGAGGGAGGGGGTAGGGTTTCTGAGTGTTGATGTCGTTGTCACTGTTTTTGTGAGGGATGGGTAGGGTTTCTGAGTGTTGATGTCATTGTCACTGTTTTTGTGAGGGATGGGTAGGGTTTCTGAGTGTTGATGTTATTGTCACTGTTTTTGTGAGGGAGGGGGTAGGGTTTCTGAGTGTTGATGTCATTGTCACTGTTTTTGTGAGGGAGGGGGTAGGGTTTCTGAGTGTTGATGTCAGTGTCACTGTTTTTGTGAGGGAGGGGGTAGGGTTTCTGAGTGTTGATGTCATTGTCACTGTTTTTGTGAGGGAGGGGGTAGGGTTTCTGAGTGTTGATGTCATTGTCACTGTTTTTGTGAGGGAGGGGGTAGGGTTTCTGAGTTTTGATGTCATTGTCACTGTTTTTGTGAGGGAGGGGGTAGGGTTTCTGAGTGTTGATGTCATTGTCACTGTTTTTGTGAGGGAGGGGGTAGGGTTTCTGAGGGTTGATGTCATTGTCACTGTTTTTGTGAGGGAGGGGGTAGGGTTTCTGAGTGTTGATGTCGTTGTCACTGTTTTTGTGAGGGATGGGTAGGGTTTCTGAGTGTTGATGTCATTGTCACTGTTTTTGTGAGGGATGGGTAGGGTTTCTGAGTGTTGATGTTATTGTCACTGTTTTTGTGAGGGAGGGGGTAGGGTTTCTGAGTGTTGATGTCATTGTCACTGTTTTTGTGAGGGAGGGGGTAGGGTTTCTGAGTGTTGATGTCAGTGTCACTGTTTTTGTGAGGGAGGGGGTAGGGTTTCTGAGTGTTGATGTCATTGTCACTGTTTTTGTGAGGGAGGGGGTAGGGTTTCTGAGTGTTGATGTCATTGTCACTGTTTTTGTGAGGGAGGGGGTGGGGTTTCTGAGTTTTGATGTCATTGTCACTGTTTTTGTGAGGGAAGTGGGTAGGGTTTCTGAGTTTTGATGTCATTGTCACTGTTTTTGTGAGGGAGGGGGTAGGGTTTCTGAGTTTTGATGTCATTGTCACTGTTTTTGTGAGGGAAGTGGGTAGGGTTTCTGAGTTTTGATGTCATTGTCACTGTTTTTGTGAGGGAGGGGGTAGGGTTTCTGAGTTTTGATGTCATTGTCACTGTTTTTGTGAGGGAGGGGGTAGGGTTTCAGAGTTTTGATGTCATTGTCACTGTTTTTGTGAGGGAGGGGGTAGGGTTTCTGAGTGTTGATGTCATTGTCACTGTTTTTGTGAGGGATGGGTAGGGTTTCTGAGTGTTGATGTCATTGTCACTGTTTTTGTGAGGGAGGGGGTAGGGTTTCTGAGTGTTGATGTCATTGTCACTGTTTTTGTGAGGGATGGGTAGGGTTTCTGAGTGTTGATGTCATTGTCACTGTTTTTGTGAGGGATGGGTAGGGTTTCTGAGTGTTGATGTCATTGTCACTGTTTTTGTGAGGGAGGGGGTAGGGTTTCTGAGTGTTGATGTCATTGTCACTGTTTTTGTGAGGGATGGGTAGGGTTTCTGAGTGTTGATGTCATTGTCACTGTTTTTGTGAGGGAGGGGGTAGGGTTTCTGAGTTTTGATGTCATTCTCACTGTTTCTGTGAGGGAGGGGGTAGGGTTTCTGAGTGTTGATGTCATTGTCACTGTTTTTGTGAGGGAGGGTGTAGGGTTTCTGAGTGTTGATGTCATTGTCACTGTTTTTGTGAGGGAGGGGGTAGGGTTTCTGAGTGTTGATGTCATTGTCACTGTTTTTGTGAGGGATGGGTAGGGTTTCTGAGTGTTGATGTCATTGTCACTGATTTTGTGAGGGAGGATGTAGGGTTTCTGAGTGTTGATGTCATTGTCACTTTTTTTGTGAGGGAGGGGGTAGCGTTTCTGAGTGTTGATGTCATTGTCACTGTTTTTGTGAGGGAGGAGGTAGGGTTTCTGAGTGTTGATGTCATTGTCAATGTTTTTGTGAGGGAGGGGGTAGGGTTTCTGAGTGTTGATGTCAATGTCACTGTTTTTGTGAGGAAGGGGGTAGGGTTTCTGAGTTTTGATGTCATTGTCACTGTTTTTGTGAGGGAGGGGGTAGGGTTTCAGAGTTTTGATGTCATTGTCACTGTTTTTGTGAGGGATGGGTAGGGTTTCTGACTTTTGATGTCATTGTCACTGTTTTGTGAGGGAGGGGGTAGGGTTTCTCAGTGTTGATGTCATTGTCACTGTTTTTGTGAGGGAGGGGGTAGGGTTTCAGAGTTTTGATGTCATTGTCACTGTTTTTGTGAGGGATGGGTAGGGTTTCTGAATTTTGATGTCATTGTCACTGTTTTGTGAGGGAGGGGGTAGGGTTTCTGAGTGTTGATGTCATTGTCACTTTTTGTGAGGGAGGGGTTAGGGTTTCTGAGTATTGATGTCATTGTCACTGTTTTTGTGACGGAGGGGGTAGGGTTTCTGAGTTTTGATGTCATTGTCACTGTTTTTGTGAGGGAGGGGGTAGGGTTTCTGAGTGTTGATGTCATTGTCACTGTTTTTGTGAGGGAGGGGGTAGGGTTTCTGAGTGTTGATATCATTGTCACTGTTTTTGTGAGGGAGGGGGTAGGGTTTCTGAGTGTTGATATCATTGTCACTGTTTTTGTGAGGGAGGGTGTAGGGTTTCTGACTTTTGATGTCATTGTCACTGTTTTGTGAGGGAGGGGGTAGGGTTTCTGAGTGTTGATGTCATTGTCACTGTTTTTGTGAGGGAGGGGGTAGGGTTTCAGAGTTTTGATGTCATTGTCACTGTTTTTGTGAGGGATGGGTAGGGTTTCTGACTTTTGATGTCATTGTCACTGTTTTGTGAGGGAGGGGGTAGGGTTTCTGAGTGTTGATGTCATTGTCACTGTTTTTGTGAGGGAGGGGGTAGGGTTTCAGAGTTTTGATGTCATTGTCACTGTTTTTGTGAGGGATGGGTAGGGTTTCTGACTTTTGATGTCATTGTCACTGTTTTGTGAGGGAGGGGGTAGGGTTTCTGAGTGTTGATGTCATTGTCACTGTTTTTGTGATGGAGGGGGTAGGGTTTCTGAGTATTGATGTCATTGTCACTGTTTTTGTGACGGAGGGGGTAGGGTTTCTGAGTGTTGATGTCATTGTCACTGTTTTTGTGAGTGAGGGGGTAGGGCTTCTGAGTTTTGATGTCATTGTCACTGTTTTTGTGAGGGAGGGAGTAGGGTTTCTGAGTGTTGATGTCATTGTCACTGTTTTTGTGAGGGAGGGGGTAGGGTTTCTGAGGGTTGATGTCATTGTCACTGTTTTTGTGAGGGAGGGGGTAGGGTTTCTGAGTGTTGATGTCGTTGTCACTGTTTTTGTGAGGGATGGGTAGGGTTTCTGAGTGTTGATGTCATTGTCACTGTTTTTGTGAGGGATGGGTAGGGTTTCTGAGTGTTGATGTTATTGTCACTGTTTTTGTGAGGGAGGGGGTAGGGTTTCTGAGTGTTGATGTCATTGTCACTGTTTTTGTGAGGGAGGGGGTAGGGTTTCTGAGTGTTGATGTCAGTGTCACTGTTTTTGTGAGGGAGGGGGTAGGGTTTCTGAGTGTTGATGTCATTGTCACTGTTTTTGTGAGGGAGGGGGTAGGGTTTCTGAGTGTTGATGTCATTGTCACTGTTTTTGTGAGGGAGGGGGTAGGGTTTCTGAGTTTTGATGTCATTGTCACTGTTTTTGTGAGGGAGGGGGTAGGGTTTCTGAGTGTTGATGTCATTGTCACTGTTTTTGTGAGGGAGGGGGTAGGGTTTCTGAGGGTTGATGTCATTGTCACTGTTTTTGTGAGGGAGGGGGTAGGGTTTCTGAGTGTTGATGTCGTTGTCACTGTTTTTGTGAGGGATGGGTAGGGTTTCTGAGTGTTGATGTCATTGTCACTGTTTTTGTGAGGGATGGGTAGGGTTTCTGAGTGTTGATGTTATTGTCACTGTTTTTGTGAGGGAGGGGGTAGGGTTTCTGAGTGTTGATGTCATTGTCACTGTTTTTGTGAGGGAGGGGGTAGGGTTTCTGAGTGTTGATGTCAGTGTCACTGTTTTTGTGAGGGAGGGGGTAGGGTTTCTGAGTGTTGATGTCATTGTCACTGTTTTTGTGAGGGAGGGGGTAGGGTTTCTGAGTGTTGATGTCATTGTCACTGTTTTTGTGAGGGAGGGGGTAGGGTTTCTGAGTTTTGATGTCATTGTCACTGTTTTTGTGAGGGAGGGGGTAGGGTTTCTGAGTGTTGATGTCAGTGTCACTGTTTTTGTGAGGGAGGGGGTAGGGTTTCTGAGTGTTGATGTCATTGTCACTGTTTTTGTGAGGGAGGGGGTAGGGTTTCTGAGTGTTGATGTCATTGTCACTGTTTTTGTGAGGGAGGGGGTAGGGTTTCTGAGTTTTGATGTCATTGTCACTGTTTTTGTGAGGGAGGGGGTAGGGTTTCTGAGTGTTGATGTCATTGTCACTGTTTTTGTGAGGGATGGGTAGGGTTTCTGAGTGTTGATGTCATTGTCACTGTTTTTGTGACGGAGGGGGTAGGGTTTCTGAGTGTTGATGTCATTGTCTGTTTTTGTGAGGGATGGGTAGGGTTTCTGAGTGTTGATGTCATTGTCACTGTTTTTGTGAGGGAGGGGGTAGGGTTTCTGAGTGTTGATGTCATTGTCACTATTTCTGTGAGGGAGGCGGGAGGGTTTGTGAGTGTTGATGTCATTGTCACTGTTTTTGTGAGGGAGGGGGTAGGGTTTTTGAGTGTTGATGTCATTGTCACTGTTTTTGTGAGGGAGGGGGTAGGGTTTCTGAGTGTTGATGTCATTGTCACTGTTTTTGTGAGGGAGGGGGTAGGGTTTCTGAGTGTTGATGTCATTGTCACTGTTTTTGTGAGGGAGGGGGTAGGGTTTCTGAGTGTTGATGTCATTGTCACTGTTTTTGTGACGGAGGGGGTAGGGTTTCTGAGTGTTGATGTCATTGTCACTGTTTTGTGATGGAGGGGGTAGGGTTTCTGAGTGTTGATGTCATTGTCACTGTTTTTGTGAGGGATGGGTAGGGTTTCTGAGTGTTGATGTCATTGTCACTGATTTTGTGAGGGAGGATGTAGGGTTTCTGAGTGTTGATGTCATTGTCACTGTTTTTGTGAGGGAGGGGGTAGGGTTTCTGAGTGTTGATGTCATTGTCACTGTTTTTGTGAGGGACGGGGTAGGGTTTCTGAGTGTTGATGTCATTGTCACTGTTTTTGTGAGGGATGGGTAGGGTTTCTGAGTGTTGATGTCATTGTCACTGTTTTTGTGAGGGATGGGTAGGGTTTCTGAGTTTTGATGTCATTGTCACTGTTTTTGTGAGGGAGGGGGTAGGGTTTCTGAGTTTTGATGTCATTGTCACTGTTTTTGTGAGGGAAGTGGGTAGGGTTTCTGAGTTTTGATGTCATTGTCACTGTTTTTGTGAGGGAGGGGGTAGGGTTTCTGAGTTTTGATGTCATTGTCACTGTTTTTGTGAGGGAGGGGGTAGGGTTTCAGAGTTTTGATGTCATTGTCACTGTTTTTGTGAGGGAGGGGGTAGGGTTTCTGAGTTTTGATGTCATTGTCACTGTTTTTGTGAGGGAGGGGGTAGGGTTTCTGAGTGTTGATGTCATTGTCACTGTTTTTGTGAGGGATGGGTAGGGTTTCTGAGTGTTGATGTCATTGTCACTGTTTTTGTGAGGGAGGGGGTAGGGTTTCTGAGTGTTGATGTCATTGTCACTGTTTTTGTGAGGGATGGGTAGGGTTTCTGAGTGTTGATGTCATTGTCACTGTTTTTGTGAGGGATGGGTAGGGTTTCTGAGTGTTGATGTCATTGTCACTGTTTTTGTGAGGGAGGGGGTAGGGTTTCTGAGTGTTGATGTCATTGTCACTGTTTTTGTGAGGGATGGGTAGGGTTTCTGAGTGTTGATGTCATTGTCACTGTTTTTGTGAGGGAGGGGGTAGGGTTTCTGAGTTTTGATGTCATTCTCACTGTTTCTGTGAGGGAGGGGGTAGGGTTTCTGAGTGTTGATGTCATTGTCACTGTTTTTGTGAGGGAGGGTGTAGGGTTTCTGAGTGTTGATGTCATTGTCACTGTTTTTGTGAGGGAGGGGGTAGGGTTTCTGAGTGTTGATGTCATTGTCACTGTTTTTGTGAGGGATGGGTAGGGTTTCTGAGTGTTGATGTCATTGTCACTGATTTTGTGAGGGAGGATGTAGGGTTTCTGAGTGTTGATGTCATTGTCACTTTTTTTGTGAGGGAGGGGGTAGCGTTTCTGAGTGTTGATGTCATTGTCACTGTTTTTGTGAGGGAGGAGGTAGGGTTTCTGAGTGTTGATGTCATTGTCAATGTTTTTGTGAGGGAGGGGGTAGGGTTTCTGAGTGTTGATGTCAATGTCACTGTTTTTGTGAGGAAGGGGGTAGGGTTTCTGAGTTTTGATGTCATTGTCACTGTTTTTGTGAGGGAGGGGGTAGGGTTTCAGAGTTTTGATGTCATTGTCACTGTTTTTGTGAGGGATGGGTAGGGTTTCTGACTTTTGATGTCATTGTCACTGTTTTGTGAGGGAGGGGGTAGGGTTTCTCAGTGTTGATGTCATTGTCACTGTTTTTGTGAGGGAGGGGGTAGGGTTTCAGAGTTTTGATGTCATTGTCACTGTTTTTGTGAGGGATGGGTAGGGTTTCTGACTTTTGATGTCATTGTCACTGTTTTGTGAGGGAGGGGGTAGGGTTTCTGAGTGTTGATGTCATTGTCACTTTTTGTGAGGGAGGGGTTAGGGTTTCTGAGTATTGATGTCATTGTCACTGTTTTTGTGACGGAGGGGGTAGGGTTTCTGAGTTTTGATGTCATTGTCACTGTTTTTGTGAGGGAGGGGGTAGGGTTTCTGAGTGTTGATGTCATTGTCACTGTTTTTGTGAGGGAGGGGGTAGGGTTTCTGAGTGTTGATGTCATTGTCACTGTTTTTGTGAGGGATGGGTAGGGTTTCTGACTTTTGATGTCATTGTCACTGTTTTGTGAGGGAGGGGGTAGGGTTTCTGAGTGTTGATGTCATTGTCACTGTTTTTGTGAGGGAGGGGGTAGGGTTTCAGAGTTTTGATGTCATTGTCACTGTTTTTGTGAGGGATGGGTAGGGTTTCTGACTTTTGATGTCATTGTCACTGTTTTGTGAGGGAGGGGTAGGGTTTCTGAGTGTTGATGTCATTGTCACTGTTTTTGTGAGGGAGGGGGTAGGGTTTCAGAGTTTTGATGTCATTGTCACTGTTTTTGTGAGGGATGGGTAGGGTTTCTGACTTTTGATGTCATTGTCACTGTTTTGTGAGGGAGGGGGTAGGGTTTCTGAGTGTTGATGTCATTGTCACTGTTTTTGTGATGGAGGGGGTAGGGTTTCTGAGTATTGATGTCATTGTCACTGTTTTTGTGACGGAGGGGGTAGGGTTTCTGAGTGTTGATGTCATTGTCACTGTTTTTGTGAGTGAGGGGGTAGGGCTTCTGAGTTTTGATGTCATTGTCACTGTTTTTGTGAGGGAGGGAGTAGGGTTTCTGAGTGTTGATGTCATTGTCACTGTTTTTGTGAGGGAGGGGGTAGGGTTTCTGAGGGTTGATGTCATTGTCACTGTTTTTGTGAGGGAGGGGGTAGGGTTTCTGAGTGTTGATGTCGTTGTCACTGTTTTTGTGAGGGATGGGTAGGGTTTCTGAGTGTTGATGTCATTGTCACTGTTTTTGTGAGGGATGGGTAGGGTTTCTGAGTGTTGATGTTATTGTCACTGTTTTTGTGAGGGAGGGGGTAGGGTTTCTGAGTGTTGATGTCATTGTCACTGTTTTTGTGAGGGAGGGGGTAGGGTTTCTGAGTGTTGATGTCAGTGTCACTGTTTTTGTGAGGGAGGGGGTAGGGTTTCTGAGTGTTGATGTCATTGTCACTGTTTTTGTGAGGGAGGGGGTAGGGCTTCTGAGTGTTGATGTCGTTGTCACTGTTTTTGTGAGGGAGGGGGTAGGGTTTCTGAGTGTTGATGTCATTGTCACTGTTTTTGTGAGGGAGGGGGTAGGGTTTCTGAGTTTTGATGTCATTGTCACTGTTTTTGTGAGGGAGGGGGTAGGGTTTCTGAGTGTTGATGTCATTGTCACTGTTTTTGTGACGGAGGGGGTAGGGTTTCTGAGTTTTGATGTCATTGTCACTGTTTTTGTGAGGGATGGGTAGGGTTTCTGAGTGTTGATGTCATTGTCTGTTTTTGTGAGGGATGGGTAGGGTTTCTGAGTGTTGATGTCATTGTCACTGTTTTTGTGAGGGAGGGGGTAGGGTTTCTGAGTGTTGATGTCATTGTCACTATTTCTGTGAGGGAGGCGGGAGGGTTTGTGAGTGTTGATGTCATTGTCACTGTTTTTGTGAGGGAGGGGGTAGGGTTTTTGAGTGTTGATGTCATTGTCACTGTTTTTGTGAGGGAGGGGGTAGGGTTTCTGAGTGTTGATGTCATTGTCACTGTTTTTGTGAGGGAGGGGGTAGGGTTTCTGAGTGTTGATGTCATTGTCACTGTTTTTGTGAGGGAGGGGGTAGGGTTTCTGAGTGTTGATGTCATTGTCACTGTTTTTGTGACGGAGGGGGTAGGGTTTCTGAGTGTTGATGTCATTGTCACTGTTTTGTGATGGAGGGGGTAGGGTTTCTGAGTGTTGATGTCATTGTCACTGTTTTTGTGAGGGATGGGTAGGGTTTCTGAGTGTTGATGTCATTGTCACTGATTTTGTGAGGGAGGATGTAGGGTTTCTGAGTGTTGATGTCATTGTCACTGTTTTTGTGAGGGAGGGGGTAGGGTTTCTGAGTGTTGATGTCATTGTCACTGTTTTTGTGAGGGACGGGGTAGGGTTTCTGAGTGTTGATGTCATTGTCACTGTTTTTGTGAGGGATGGGTAGGGTTTCTGAGTGTTGATGTCATTGTCACTGTTTTTGTGAGGGATGGGTAGGGTTTCTGAGTGTTGATGTTATTGTCACTGTTTTTGTGAGGGAGGGGGTAGGGTTTCTGAGTGTTGATGTCATTGTCACTGTTTTTGTGAGGGAGGGGGTAGGGTTTCTGAGTGTTGATGTCAGTGTCACTGTTTTTGTGAGGGAGGGGGTAGGGTTTCTGAGTGTTGATGTCATTGTCACTGTTTTTGTGAGGGAGGGGGTAGGGCTTCTGAGTGTTGATGTCGTTGTCACTGTTTTTGTGAGGGAGGGGGTAGGGTTTCTGAGTGTTGATGTCATTGTCACTGTTTTTGTGAGGGAGGGGGTAGGGTTTCTGAGTTTTGATGTCATTGTCACTGTTTTTGTGAGGGAGGGGGTAGGGTTTCTGAGTGTTGATGTCATTGTCACTGTTTTTGTGACGGAGGGGGTAGGGTTTCTGAGTTTTGATGTCATTGTCACTGTTTTTGTGAGGGATGGGTAGGGTTTCTGAGTGTTGATGTCATTGTCTGTTTTTGTGAGGGATGGGTAGGGTTTCTGAGTGTTGATGTCATTGTCACTGTTTTTGTGAGGGAGGGGGTAGGGTTTCTGAGTGTTGATGTCATTGTCACTATTTCTGTGAGGGAGGCGGGAGGGTTTGTGAGTGTTGATGTCATTGTCACTGTTTTTGTGAGGGAGGGGGTAGGGTTTCTGAGTGTTGATGTCATTGTCACTGTTTTTGTGAGGGAGGGGGTAGGGTTTCTGAGTGTTGATGTCATTGTCACTGTTTTTGTGAGGGAGGGGGTAGGGTTTCTGAGTGTTGATGTCATTGTCACTGTTTTTGTGAGGGAGGGGGTAGGGTTTCTGAGTGTTGATGTCATTGTCACTGTTTTTGTGACGGAGGGGGTAGGGTTTCTGAGTGTTGATGTCATTGTCACTGTTTTGTGATGGAGGGGGTAGGGTTTCTGAGTGTTGATGTCATTGTCACTGTTTTTGTGAGGGATGGGTAGGGTTTCTGAGTGTTGATGTCATTGTCACTGATTTTGTGAGGGAGGATGTAGGGTTTCTGAGTGTTGATGTCATTGTCACTGTTTTTGTGAGGGAGGGGGTAGGGTTTCTGAGTGTTGATGTCATTGTCACTGTTTTTGTGAGGGACGGGGTAGGGTTTCTGAGTGTTGATATCATTGTCACTGTTTTTGTGAGGGAGGAGGTAGGGTTTCTGAGTGTTGATGTCATTGTCACTGTTTTTGTGAGGGAGGGGGTAGGGTTTCTGAGTGTTGATGTCAATGTCACTGTTTTTGTGAGGGAGGGGGTAGGGTTTCTGAGTTTTGATGTCATTGTCACTGTTTTTGTGAGGGAGGGGGTAGGGTTTCAGAGTTTTGATGTCATTGTCACTGTTTTTGTGAGGGATGGGTAGGCTTTCTGACTTTTGATGTCATTGTCACTGTTTTGTGAGGGAGGGGGTAGGGTTTCTGAGTGTTGATGTCATTGTCGCTGTTTTTGTGAGGGAGGGGGTAGGGTTTCTGAGTGTTGATGTCATTGTCACTGTTTTTGTGAGGGACGGGGTAGGGTTTCTGAGTGTTGATGTCAGTGTCACTGTTTTTGTGAGGGAGTGGGTAGGGTTTCTGAGTGTTGATGTCATTGTCACTGTTTTTGTGAGTGAGGGGGTAGGGCTTCTGAGTTTTGATGTCATTGTCACTGTTTTTGTGAGGGAGGGAGTAGGGTTTCTGAGTGTTGATGTCATTGTCACTGTTTTTGTGAGGGAGGTGGTAGGTTTTCTGAGTGTTGATGTCATTGTCACTGTTTTTGTGAGGGAGGGGGTAGGGTTTCTGAGTGTTGATGTCATTGTCACTGTTTTTGTGACGGAAGGGGTAGGGTTTCTGAGTTTTGATGTCATTGTCACTGTTTTTGTGAGGAGTGGGTAGGGTTTCTGAGTGTTGATGTCTTTATCACTGTTTTTGTGAGGGAGGGGGTAGGGTTTCTGAGTGTTGATGTCATTGTCACTGTTTTTGTGAGGGAGGGGGTAGGGTTTCTGAGGGTTGATGTCATTGTCACTGTTTTTGTGAGGGAGGGGGTAGGGTTTCTGAGTGTTGATGTCGTTGTCACTGTTTTTGTGAGGGATGGGTAGGGTTTCTGAGTGTTGATGTCATTGTCACTGTTTTTGTGAGGGATGGGTAGGGTTTCTGAGTGTTGATGTTATTGTCACTGTTTTTGTGAGGGAGGGGGTAGGGTTTCTGAGTGTTGATGTCATTGTCACTGTTTTTGTGAGGGAGGGGGTAGGGTTTCTGAGTGTTGATGTCAGTGTCACTGTTTTTGTGAGGGAGGGGGTAGGGTTTCTGAGTGTTGATGTCATTGTCACTGTTTTTGTGAGGGAGGGGGTAGGGCTTCTGAGTGTTGATGTCGTTGTCACTGTTTTTGTGAGGGAGGGGGTAGGGTTTCTGAGTGTTGATGTCATTGTCACTGTTTTTGTGAGGGATGGGTAGGGTTTCTGAGTGTTGATGTCATTGTCACTGTTTTTGTGAGGGAGGGGGTAGGGTTTCAGAGTTTTGATGTCATTGTCACCGTTTTTGTGAGGGAGGGGGTAGGGTTTCTGAGTGTTGATGTCATTGTCACTGTTTTTGTGACGGAGGGGGTAGGGTTTCTGAGTTTTGATGTCATTGTCACTGTTTTTGTGAGGGATGGGTAGGGTTTCTGAGTGTTGATGTCATTGTCTGTTTTTGTGAGGGATGGGTAGGGTTTCTGAGTGTTGATGTCATTGTCACTGTTTTTGTGAGGGAGGGGGTAGGGTTTCTGAGTGTTGATGTCATTGTCACTATTTCTGTGAGGGAGGCGGGAGGGTTTGTGAGTGTTGATGTCATTGTCACTGTTTTTGTGAGGGAGGGGGTAGGGTTTCTGAGTGTTGATGTCATTGTCACTGTTTTTGTGAGGGAGGGGGTAGGGTTTCTGAGTGTTGATGTCATTGTCACTGTTTTTGTGAGGGAGGGGGTAGGGTTTCTGAGTGTTGATGTCATTGTCACTGTTTTTGTGAGGGAGGGGGTAGGGTTTCTGAGTGTTGATGTCATTGTCACTGTTTTTGTGACGGAGGGGGTAGGGTTTCTGAGTGTTGATGTCATTGTCACTGTTTTGTGATGGAGGGGGTAGGGTTTCTGAGTGTTGATGTCATTGTCACTGTTTTTGTGAGGGAGGGGGTAGGTTTTCTGAGTGTTGATGTCATTGTCACTGTTTTTGTGATGGAGGGGGTAGGGTTTCTGAGTGTTGATGTCATTGTCACTGCTTTGTGATGGAGGGGGTAGGGTTTCTGAGTGTTGATGTAATTGTCACTGTTTTTGAGAGGAAGGGGTAGGGTTTCTGAGGGTTGATGTCATTGTCACTGTTTTTGTGAGGGAGGGGGTAGGGTTTCTGAGTGTTGATGTCGTTGTCACTGTTTTTGTGAGGGAGGGGGTGGGGTTTCTGAGTGTGGATGTCATTGTCACTGTTTTTGTGAGGGAGGGGGTAGGGATCTGAGTGTTGATGTCATTGTCACTGTTTTTGTGAGGGATGGGTAGGGTTTCTGAGTGTTGATGTCATTGTCACTGTTTTTGTGAGGGATGGGTAGGGTTTCTGAGTGTTGATGTCATTGTCACTGTTTTTGTGAGGGAGGGGGTAGGGTTTCTGAGTGTTGATGTGATTGTCACTGTTTTTGTGAGGGAGGGGGTAGGGTTTCTGAGTGTTGATGTCATTGTCACTCTTTTTGTGAGGGAGGGGGTAGGGTTTCTGAGTGTTGATGTCATTGTCAATGTTTTTGTGAGGGAGGGGGTAGGGTTTCTGAGTGTTGATGTCATTGTCACTGTTTTTGTGAGGGAGGGGGTAGGGTTTCTGAGTGTTGATGTCATTGTCACTGTTTTTGTGAGGGAGGGGGTAGGGTTTCTGAGTGTTGATGTCATTGTCTGTTTTTGTGAGGGAGGGGGTAGGGTTTCTGAGTGTTGATGTCATTGTCACTGTTTTTGTGAGGGAGGGGGTAGGGCTTCTGAGTGTTGATGTCGTTGTCACTGTTTTTGTGAGGGAAGGGGTAGGGTTTCTGAGTGTTGATGTCATTGTCACTGTTTTTGTGAGGGATGGGTAGGGTTTCTGAGTGTTGATGTCATTGTCACTGTTTTTGTGAGGGAGGTGGTAGGGTTTCTGAGTGTTGATGTCATTGTCACTGTTTTTGTGAGGGAGGGGGTAGGGTTTCCGAGTTTTGATGTCATTGTCACTGTTTTCGTGAGGGACGGGGTAGGGTTTCCGAGTTTTGATGTGATTGTCACTGTTTTTGTGAGGGAGGGGGTAGGGTTTCTCAGTGTTGATGTCATTGTCACTGTTTTTGTGAGGGAGGGGGTAGGGTTTCTGAGTGTTGATGTCATTGTCACTGTTTTTGTGAGGGAGGGGGTAGGGTTTCTGGGTGTTGATGTCATTGTCACTGTTTTTGTGAGGGAGGGGGTAGGGTTTCTGAGTTTTGATGTCATTGTCACTGTTTTTGTGAGGGAGGGGTTAGTGTTTCTGAGTGTTGATGTCATTGTCACTGTTTTTCTGAGGGAGGGGGTAGGGTTTCTGAGTTTTGATGTCATTGTCACTGTTTTTGTGAGGGAGGGGGTAGGGTTTCTGAGTGTTGATGTCATTGTCACTGTTTTTGTGAGGGAGGGGGTAGGGTTTCTGAGTGTTGATGTCATTGTCACTGTTTTTGTGAGGGAGGGGGTAGGGTTTCTGAGTGTTGATGTCATTGTCACTGTTTTTGTGAGGGAGGGGGTAGGGTTTCTGAGTGTTGATGTCATTGTCACTGTTTTTGTGAGGGAGGGGGTAGGGTTTCTGAGTGTTGATGTCATTGTCACTGTTTTTGTGAGGGAGGGGGTAGGGTTTCTGAGTGTTGATGTCTGTCTATTTTTGTGAGGGAGGGGGTAGGGTTTCTGAGTGTTGATGTCATTGTCACTGTTTTTGTGAGTGAGGGGTTAGGGTTTCTGAGTGTTGATGTCATTGTCTCTGTTTTTGTGAGGGAGGGTGTAGGGTTTCTGAGTGTTGATGTCATTGTCACTGTTTTTGTGAGGGAGGGGGTAGGGTTTCTGAGTTTTGATGTCATTGTCACTGTTTTTGTGAGGGAGGGGGTAGGGTTTCTGAGTGTTGATGTCATTGTCACTGTTTTTGTGAGGGATGGGTAGGGTTTCTGAGTGTTGATGTCATTGTCACTGTTTTTGTGAGGGATGGGTAGGGTTTCTGAGTGTTGATGTCATTGTCACTGTTTTTGTGAGGGAGGGGGTAGGGTTTCTGAGTGTTGATGTGATTGTCACTGTTTTTGTGAGGGAGGGGGTAGGGTTTCTGAGTGTTGATGTCATTGTCACTCTTTTTGTGAGGGAGGGGGTAGGGTTTCTGAGTGTTGATGTCATTGTCAATGTTTTTGTGAGGGAGGGGGTAGGGTTTCTGAGTGTTGATGTCATTGTCACTGTTTTTGTGAGGGAGGGGGTAGGGTTTCTGAGTGTTGATGTCATTGTCACTGTTTTTGTGAGGGAGGGGGTAGGGTTTCTGAGTGTTGATGTCATTGTCTGTTTTTGTGAGGGAGGGGGTAGGGTTTCTGAGTGTTGATGTCATTGTCACTGTTTTTGTGAGGGAGGGGGTAGGGCTTCTGAGTGTTGATGTCGTTGTCACTGTTTTTGTGAGGGAAGGGGTAGGGTTTCTGAGTGTTGATGTCATTGTCACTGTTTTTGTGAGGGATGGGTAGGGTTTCTGAGTGTTGATGTCATTGTCACTGTTTTTGTGAGGGAGGTGGTAGGGTTTCTGAGTGTTGATGTCATTGTCACTGTTTTTGTGAGGGAGGGGGTAGGGTTTCTGAGTGTTGATGTCATTGTCACTGTTTTTGTGAGGGAGGGGGTAGGGTTTCCGAGTTTTGATGTCATTGTCACTGTTTTCGTGAGGGACGGGGTAGGGTTTCCGAGTTTTGATGTGATTGTCACTGTTTTTGTGAGGGAGGGGGTAGGGTTTCTCAGTGTTGATGTCATTGTCACTGTTTTTGTGAGGGAGGGGGTAGGGTTTCTGAGTGTTGATGTCATTGTCACTGTTTTTGTGAGGGAGGGGGTAGGGTTTCTGGGTGTTGATGTCATTGTCACTGTTTTTGTGAGGGAGGGGGTAGGGTTTCTGAGTTTTGATGTCATTGTCACTGTTTTTGTGAGGGAGGGGTTAGTGTTTCTGAGTGTTGATGTCATTGTCACTGTTTTTCTGAGGGAGGGGGTAGGGTTTCTGAGTTTTGATGTCATTGTCACTGTTTTTGTGAGGGAGGGGGTAGGGTTTCTGAGTGTTGATGTCATTGTCACTGTTTTTGTGAGGGAGGGGGTAGGGTTTCTGAGTGTTGATGTCATTGTCACTGTTTTTGTGAGGGAGGGGGTAGGGTTTCTGAGTGTTGATGTCATTGTCACTGTTTTTGTGAGGGAGGGGGTAGGGTTTCTGAGTGTTGATGTCATTGTCACTGTTTTTGTGAGGGAGGGGGTAGGGTTTCTGAGTGTTGATGTCATTGTCACTGTTTTTGTGAGGGAGGGGGTAGGGTTTCTGAGTGTTGATGTCTGTCTATTTTTGTGAGGGAGGGGGTAGGGTTTCTGAGTGTTGATGTCATTGTCACTGTTTTTGTGAGTGAGGGGTTAGGGTTTCTGAGTGTTGATGTCATTGTCTCTGTTTTTGTGAGGGAGGGTGTAGGGTTTCTGAGTGTTGATGTCATTGTCACTGTTTTTGTGAGGGAGGGGGTAGGGTTTCTGAGTTTTGATGTCATTGTCACTGTTTTTGTGAGGGAGGGGGTAGGGTTTCTGAGTGTTGATGTCATTGTCACTGTTTTTGTGAGGGAGTGGGTAGGGTTTCTGAGTGTTGATGTCATTGTCACTGTTTTTGTGAGGGAGGGGGTAGGGTTTCTGAGTGTTGATGTCATTGTCACTGTTTTTGTGAGGGAGGGGGTAGCGTTTCTGAGTGTTGATGTCATTGTCAATGTTTTTGTGAGGGAGTGGGTAGGGTTTCTGAGTGTTGATGTGATTGTCACTGTTTTTGTGAGGGAGGGGGTAGGGTTTCAGAGTGTTGATGTCATTGTCACTGTTTTTGTGAGGGAGGGGGTAGGGTTTCTGAGTGTTGATGTCATTGTCAATGTTTTTGTGAGGGAGGGGGTAGGGTTTCTGAGTGTTGATGTCATTGTCACTGTTTTTGTGAGGGAGGGGGTAGGGTTTCTGAGTGTTGATGTCATTGTCACTGTTTTTGTGAGGGAGGGGGTAGGGTTTCTGAGTGTTGATATCATTGTCACTGTTTTTGTGAGGGATGGGTAGGGTTTCTGAGTGTTGATATCATTGTCACTGTTTTTGTGAGGGATGGGTAGGGTTTCTGAGTGTTGATATCATTGTCACTGTTTTTGTGTGGGAGGGGTAGGGTTTCTGAGTGTTGATGTCATTGTCACTGTTTTTGTGAGGGAGGGGGTAGGGTTTCTGAGTGTTGATGTCATTGTCACTGTTTTTGTGAGGGAGGGGGTAGGGTTTCTGAGTGTTGATGTCATTGTCTGTTTTTGTGAGGGAGGGGGTAGGGTTTCTGAGTTTTGATGTCATTGTCACTGTTTTTGTGAGGGAGGGGGTAGGGTTTCTGAGTGTTTATGTCATTGTCACTGTTTTTGTGAGGGAGGGGGTAGGGTTTCTGAGTGTTGATGTCATCGTCACTGTTTTTGTGAGGGAGGGGGTAGGGTTTCTGAGTGTTGATGTCATTGTCAATGTTTTTGTGAGGGAGGGGGTAGGGTTTCTGTGTGTTGATGTCATTGTCACTGTTTTTCTGAGGGAGGGGGTAGGGTTTCTGAGTGTTGATGTCATTGTCACTGTTTTTGTGAGGGAGGGGGTAGGGTTTCTGAGTGTTGATGTCATTGTCTGTTTTTGTGAGGGAGGGTGTAGGGTTTCTGAGTGTTGATGTCATTGTCACTGTTTTTGTGAGGGAGGGGGTAGGGCTTCTGAGTGTTGATGTCGTTGTCACTGTTTTTGTGAGGGAGGGGGTAGGGTTTCTGAGTGTTGATGTCATTGTCACTGTTTTTGTGAGGGATGGGTAGGGTTTCTGAGTGTTGATGTCATTGTCACTGTTTTTGTGAGGGATGGGTAGGGTTTCTGAGTGTTGATGTCATTGTCACTGTTATTGTGTGGGAGGGGGTAGGGTTTCTGAGTTTTGATGTCATTGTCACTGTTTTTGAAAGGGAGGGGGTAGGGTTTCTGAGTGTTGATGTCATTGTCACTGTTTTTGTGACGGAGGGGGTAGGGTTTCTGAGTTTTGATGTCATTGTCACTGTTTTTGTGAGGGATGGGTAGGGTTTCTGAGTGTTGATGTCATTGTCACTGTTTTTGTGAGGGATGGGTAGGGTTTCTGAGTGTTGATGTCATTGTCACTGTTTTTGTGACGGAGGGGGTAGGGTTTCTGAGTGTTGATGTCATTGTCACTGTTTTTGTGAGGGAGGGGGTAGGGTTTCTGAGTGTTGATGTCATTGTCACTGTTTTTGTGAGGGAGGGGGTAGGGTTTCTGAGTGTTGATGTCATTGTCACTGTTTTTGTGAGGGAGGGGGTAGGGTTTCTGAGTGTTGATGTCATTGTCACTGTTTTTGTGAGGGAGGGGGTAGGGTTTCTGAGTGTTGATGTCTGTCTATTTTTGTGAGGGAGGGGGTAGGGTTTCTGAGTGTTGATGTCATTGTCACTGTTTTTGTGAGTGAGGGGTTAGGGTTTCTGAGTGTTGATGTCATTGTCTCTGTTTTTGTGAGGGAGGGTGTAGGGTTTCTGAGTGTTGATGTCATTGTCACTGTTTTTGTGAGGGAGGGGGTAGGGTTTCTGAGTTTTGATGTCATTGTCACTGTTTTTGTGAGGGAGGGGGTAGGGTTTCTGAGTGTTGATGTCATTGTCACTGTTTTTGTGAGGGAGTGGGTAGGGTTTCTGAGTGTTGATGTCATTGTCACTGTTTTTGTGAGGGAGGGGGTAGGGTTTCTGAGTGTTGATGTCATTGTCACTGTTTTTGTGAGGGAGGGGGTAGCGTTTCTGAGTGTTGATGTCATTGTCAATGTTTTTGTGAGGGAGTGGGTAGGGTTTCTGAGTGTTGATGTGATTGTCACTGTTTTTGTGAGGGAGGGGGTAGGGTTTCAGAGTGTTGATGTCATTGTCACTGTTTTTGTGAGGGAGGGGGTAGGGTTTCTGAGTGTTGATGTCATTGTCAATGTTTTTGTGAGGGAGGGGGTAGGGTTTCTGAGTGTTGATGTCATTGTCATTGTTTTTGTGAGGGAGGGGGTAGGGTTTCTGAGTGTTGATGTCATTGTCACTGTTTTTGTGAGGGAGGGGGTAGGGTTTCTGAGTGTTGATATCATTGTCACTGTTTTTGTGAGGGATGGGTAGGGTTTCTGAGTGTTGATGTCATTGTCACTGTTTTTGTGAGGGATGAGTAGGGTTTCTAAGTGTTGATGTCATTGTCAATGTTTTTGTGAGGGAGGGGGTAGGGTTTCTGTGTGTTGATGTCATTGTCACTGTTTTTCTGAGGGAGGGGGTAGGGTTTCTGAGTGTTGATGTCATTGTCACTGTTTTTGTGAGGGAGGGGGTAGGGTTTCTGAGTGTTGATGTCATTGTCACTGTTTTTGTGAGGGAGGGGGTAGGGTTTCTGAGTGTTGATATCATTGTCACTGTTTTTGTGAGGGATGGGTAGGGTTTCTGAGTGTTGATGTCATTGTCACTGTTTTTGTGAGGGATGAGTAGGGTTTCTAAGTGTTGATGTCATTGTCAATGTTTTTGTGAGGGAGGGGGTAGGGTTTCTGTGTGTTGATGTCATTGTCACTGTTTTTCTGAGGGAGGGGGTAGGGTTTCTGAGTGTTGATGTCATTGTCACTGTTTTTGTGAGGGAGGGGGTAGGGTTTCTGAGTGTTGATGTCATTGTCTGTTTTTGTGAGGGAGGGTGTAGGGTTTCTGAGTGTTGATGTCATTGTCACTGTTTTTGTGAGGGAGGGGGTAGGGCTTCTGAGTGTTGATGTCGTTGTCACTGATTTTGTGAGGGAGGGGGTAGGGTTTCTGAGTGTTGATGTCATTGTCACTGTTTTTGTGAGGGATGGGTAGGGTTTCTGAGTGTTGATGTCATTGTCACTGTTTTTGTGAGGGATGGGTAGGGTTTCTGAGTGTTGATGTCATTGTCACTGTTATTGTGTGGGAGGGGGTAGGGTTTCTGAGTTTTGATGTCATTGTCACTGTTTTTGAAAGGGAGGGGGTAGGGTTTCTGAGTGTTGATGTCATTGTCACTGTTTTTGTGACGGAGGGGGTAGGGTTTCTGAGTTTTGATGTCATTGTCACTGTTTTTGTGAGGGATGGGTAGGGTTTCTGAGTGTTGATGTCATTGTCACTGTTTTTGTGAGGGATGGGTAGGGTTTCTGAGTGTTGATGTCATTGTCACTGTTTTTGTGAGGGATGGGTAGGGTTTCTGAGTGTTGATGTCATTGTCACTATTTCTGTGAGGGAGGCGGGAGGGTTTGTGAGTGTTGATGTCATTGTCACTGTTTTTGTGAGGGAGGGGGTAGGGTTTCTGAGTGTTGATGTCATTGTCACTGTTTTTGTGAGGGAGGGGGTAGGGTTTCTGAGTGTTGATGTCATTGTCACTGTTTTTGTGAGGGAGGGGGTAGGGTTTCTGAGTGTTGATGTCATTGTCACTGTTTTTGTGAGGGAAGGGGTAGGGTTTCTGAGTGTTGATGTCATTGTCACTGTTTTTGTGAGGGAGGGGGTAGGGTTTCTGAGTGTTGATGTCATTGTCACTGTTTTTGTGACGGAGGGGGTAGGGTTTCTGAGTGTTGATGTCATTGTCACTGCTTTGTGATGGAGGGGGTAGGGTTTCTGAGTGTTGATGTCATTGTCACTGATTTTGAGAGGAAGGGGTAGGGTTTCTGAGGGTTGATGTCATTGTCACTGTTTTTGTGAGGGAGGGGGTAGGGTTTCTGAGTGTTGATGTCGTTGTCACTGTTTTTGTGAGGGAGGGGGTGGGGTTTCTGAGTGTGGATGTCATTGTCACTGTTTTTGTGAGGGATGGGTAGGGTTTCTGAGTGTTGATGTCATTGTCACTGTTTTTGTGAGGGAGGGGGTAGGGCTTCTGAGTGTTGATGTCATTGTCACTGTTTTTGTGACGGAGGGTGTAGGGTTTCTGAGTTTTGATGTGATTGTCACTGTTTTTGTGAGGGAGGGGGTAGGGTTTCTCAGTGTTGATGTCATTGTCACTGTTTTTGTGAGGGAGGGGGTAGGGTTTCTGAGTGTTGATGTCATTGTCACTGTTTTTGTGAGGGAGGGGGTAGGGTTTCTGGGTGTTGATGTCATTGTCACTGTTTTTGTGAGGGAGGGGGTAGGGTTTCTGAGTTTTGATGTCATTGTCACTGTTTTTGTGAGGGAGGGGTTAGTGTTTCTGAGTGTTGATGTCATTGTCACTGTTTTTCTGAGGGAGGGGGTAGGGTTTCTGAGTTTTGATGTCATTGTCACTGTTTTTGTGAGGGAGGGGGTAGGGTTTCTGAGTGTTGATGTCATTGTCACTGTTTTTGTGAGGGAGGGGGTAGGGTTTCTGAGTGTTGATGTCATTGTCACTGTTTTTGTGAGGGAGGGGGTAGGGTTTCTGAGTGTTGATGTCATTGTCACTGTTTTTGTGAGGGAGGGGGTAGGGTTTCTGAGTGTTGATGTCATTGTCACTGTTTTTGTGAGGGAGGGGGTAGGGTTTCTGAGTGTTGATGTCATTGTCACTGTTTTTGTGAGGGAGGGGGTAGGGTTTCTGAGTGTTGATGTCTGTCTATTTTTGTGAGGGAGGGGGTAGGGTTTCTGAGTGTTGATGTCATTGTCACTGTTTTTGTGAGTGAGGGGTTAGGGTTTCTGAGTGTTGATGTCATTGTCTCTGTTTTTGTGAGGGAGGGTGTAGGGTTTCTGAGTGTTGATGTCATTGTCACTGTTTTTGTGAGGGAGGGGGTAGGGTTTCTGAGTTTTGATGTCATTGTCACTGTTTTTGTGAGGGAGGGGGTAGGGTTTCTGAGTGTTGATGTCATTGTCACTGTTTTTGTGAGGGAGTGGGTAGGGTTTCTGAGTGTTGATGTCATTGTCACTGTTTTTGTGAGGGAGGGGGTAGGGTTTCTGAGTGTTGATGTCATTGTCACTGTTTTTGTGAGGGAGGGGGTAGGGTTTCTGAGTGTTGATGTCATTGTCAATGTTTTTGTGAGGGAGTGGGTAGGGTTTCTGAGTGTTGATGTGATTGTCACTGTTTTTGTGAGGGAGGGGGTAGGGTTTCTGAGTGTTGATGTCATTGTCACTGTTTTTGTGAGGGAGGGGGTAGGGTTTCTGAGTGTTGATGTCATTGTCAATGTTTTTGTGAGGGAGGGGGTAGGGTTTCTGAGTGTTGATGTCATTGTCACTGTTTTTGTGAGGGAGGGGGTAGGGTTTCTGAGTGTTGATGTCATTGTCACTGTTTTTGTGAGGGAGGGGGTAGGGTTTCTGAGTGTTGATATCATTGTCACTGTTTTTGTGAGGGATGGGTAGGGTTTCTGAGTGTTGATGTCATTGTCACTGTTTTTGTGAGGGATGAGTAGGGTTTCTAAGTGTTGATGTCATTGTCACTGTTTTTGTGAGGGAGGGGGTAGGGTTTCTGAGTGTTGATGTCATTGTCTGTTTTTGTGAGGGAGGGGGTAGGGTTTCTGAGTTTTGATGTCATTGTCACTGTTTTTGTGAGGGAGGGGGTAGGGTTTCTGAGTGTTTATGTCATTGTCACTGTTTTTGTGAGGGAGGGGGTAGGGTTTCTGAGTGTTGATGTCATTGTCACTGTTTTTGTGAGGGAGGGGGTAGGGTTTCTGAGTGTTGATGTCATTGTCAATGTTTTTGTGAGGGAGGGGGTAGGGTTTCTGTGTGTTGATGTCATTGTCACTGTTTTTCTGAGGGAGGGGGTAGGGTTTCTGAGTGTTGATGTCATTGTCACTGTTTTTGTGAGGGAGGGGGTAGGGTTTCTGAGTGTTGATGTCATTGTCTGTTTTTGTGAGGGAGGGTGTAGGGTTTCTGAGTGTTGATGTCATTGTCACTGTTTTTGTGAGGGAGGGGGTAGGGCTTCTGAGTGTTGATGTCGTTGTCACTGTTTTTGTGAGGGAGGGGGTAGGGTTTCTGAGTGTTGATGTCATTGTCACTGTTTTTGTGAGGGATGGGTAGGGTTTCTGAGTGTTGATGTCATTGTCACTGTTTTTGTGAGGGATGGGTAGGGTTTCTGAGTGTTGATGTCATTGTCACTGTTATTGTGTGGGAGGGGGTAGGGTTTCTGAGTTTTGATGTCATTGTCACTGTTTTTGAAAGGGAGGGGGTAGGGTTTCTGAGTGTTGATGTCATTGTCACTGTTTTTGTGACGGAGGGGGTAGGGTTTCTGAGTTTTGATGTCATTGTCACTGTTTTTGTGAGGGATGGGTAGGGTTTCTGAGTGTTGATGTCATTGTCACTGTTTTTGTGAGGGATGGGTAGGGTTTCTGAGTGTTGATGTCATTGTCACTGTTTTTGTGAGGGATGGGTAGGGTTTCTGAGTGTTGATGTCATTGTCACTATTTCTGTGAGGGAGGCGGGAGGGTTTGTGAGTGTTGATGTCATTGTCACTGTTTTTGTGAGGGAGGGGGTAGGGTTTCTGAGTGTTGATGTCATTGTCACTGTTTTTGTGAGGGAGGGGGTAGGGTTTCTGAGTGTTGATGTCATTGTCACTGTTTTTGTGAGGGAGGGGGTAGGGTTTCTGAGTGTTGATGTCATTGTCACTGTTTTTGTGAGGGAAGGGGTAGGGTTTCTGAGTGTTGATGTCATTGTCACTGTTTTTGTGAGGGAGGGGGTAGGGGTTCTGAGTGTTGATGTCATTGTCACTGTTTTTGTGACGGAGGGGGTAGGGTTTCTGAGTGTTGATGTCATAGTCACTGTTTTGTGATGGAGGGGGTAGGGTTTCTGAGTGTTGATGTCATTGTCACTGTTTTTGTGAGGGAGGGGGTAGGGTTTCTGAGTGTTGATGTCATTGTCACTGTTTTTGTGACGGAGGGGGTAGGGTTTCTGAGTGTTGATGTCATTGTCACTGCTTTGTGATGGAGGGGGTAGGGTTTCTGAGTGTTGATGTCATTGTCACTGATTTTGAGAGGAAGGGGTAGGGTTTCTGAGGGTTGATGTCATTGTCACTGTTTTTGTGAGGGAGGGGGTAGGGTTTCTGAGTGTTGATGTCGTTGTCACTGTTTTTGTGAGGGAGGGGGTGGGGTTTCTGAGTGTGGATGTCATTGTCACTGTTTTTGTGAGGGATGGGTAGGGTTTCTGAGTGTTGATGTCATTGTCACTGTTTTTGTGAGGGAGGGGGTAGGGCTTCTGAGTGTTGATGTCGTTGTCACTGTTTTTGTGAGGGAGGGGATAGGGTTTCTGAGTGTTGATGTCATTGTCACTGTTTTTGTGAGGGATGGGTAGGGTTTCTGAGTGTTGATGTCATTGTCACTGTTTTTGTGAGGGATGGGTAGGGTTTCTGAGTGTTGATGTCATTGTCACTGTTATTGTGTGGGAGGGGGTAGGGTTTCTGAGTTTTGATGTCATTGTCACTGTTTTTGAAAGGGAGGGGGTAGGGTTTCTGAGTGTTGATGTCATTGTCACTGTTTTTGTGACGGAGGGGGTAGGGTTTCTGAGTTTTGATGTCATTGTCACTGTTTTTGTGAGGGATGGGTAGGGTTTCTGAGTGTTGATGTCATTGTCACTGTTTTTGTGAGGGATGGGTAGGGTTTCTGAGTGTTGATGTCATTGTCACTGTTTTTGTGAGGGATGGGTAGGGTTTCTGAGTGTTGATGTCATTGTCACTATTTCTGTGAGGGAGGCGGGAGGGTTTGTGAGTGTTGATGTCATTGTCACTGTTTTTGTGAGGGAGGGGGTAGGGTTTCTGAGTGTTGATGTCATTGTCACTGTTTTTGTGAGGGAGGGGGTAGGGTTTCTGAGTGTTGAT
Source organism: Hypanus sabinus (assembly GCF_030144855.1). Lineage (NCBI taxonomy): Eukaryota > Metazoa > Chordata > Chondrichthyes > Myliobatiformes > Dasyatidae > Hypanus > Hypanus sabinus. The sequence goes on from NW_026780081.1 coordinate 34,554, forward strand.
GTCATTGTCACTGTTTTTGTGAGGGAGGGGGTAGGGTTTCTGAGTGTTGATGTCATTGTCACTGTTTTTGTGAGGGAAGGGGTAGGGTTTCTGAGTGTTGATGTCATTGTCACTGTTTTTGTGAGGGAGGGGGTAGGGGTTCTGAGTGTTGATGTCATTGTCACTGTTTTTGTGACGGAGGGGGTAGGGTTTCTGAGTGTTGATGTCATAGTCACTGTTTTGTGATGGAGGGGGTAGGGTTTCTGAGTGTTGATGTCATTGTCACTGTTTTTGTGAGGGAGGGGGTAGGGTTTCTGAGTGTTGATGTCATTGTCACTGTTTTTGTGACGGAGGGGGTAGGGTTTCTGAGTGTTGATGTCATTGTCACTGTTATTGTGTGGGAGGGGGTAGGGTTTCTGAGTTTTGATGTCATTGTCACTGTTTTTGAAAGGGAGGGGGTAGGGTTTCTGAGTGTTGATGTCATTGTCACTGTTTTTGTGACGGAGGGGGTAGGGTTTCTGAGTTTTGATGTCATTGTCACTGTTTTTGTGAGGGATGGGTAGGGTTTCTGAGTGTTGATGTCATTGTCACTGTTTTTGTGAGGGATGGGTAGGGTTTCTGAGTGTTGATGTCATTGTCACTGTTTTTGTGAGGGATGGGTAGGGTTTCTGAGTGTTGATGTCATTGTCACTATTTCTGTGAGGGAGGCGGGAGGGTTTGTGAGTGTTGATGTCATTGTCACTGTTTTTGTGAGGGAGGGGGTAGGGTTTCTGAGTGTTGATGTCATTGTCACTGTTTTTGTGAGGGAGGGGTTAGGGTTTCTGAGTGTTGATGTCATTGTCACTGTTTTTGTGAGGGAGGGGGTAGGGTTTCTGAGTGTTGATGTCATTGTCACTGTTTTTGTGAGGGAAGGGGTAGGGTTTCTGAGTGTTGATGTCATTGTCACTGTTTTTGTGAGGGAGGGGGTAGGGGTTCTGAGTGTTGATGTCATTGTCACTGTTTTTGTGACGGAGGGGGTAGGGTTTCTGAGTGTTGATGTCATAGTCACTGTTTTGTGATGGAGGGGGTAGGGTTTCTGAGTGTTGATGTCATTGTCACTGTTTTTGTGAGGGAGGGGGTAGGGTTTCTGAGTGTTGATGTCATTGTCACTGTTTTTGTGACGGAGGGGGTAGGGTTTCTGAGTGTTGATGTCATTGTCACTGCTTTGTGATGGAGGGGGTAGGGTTTCTGAGTGTTGATGTCATTGTCACTGATTTTGAGAGGAAGGGGTAGGGTTTCTGAGGGTTGATGTCATTGTCACTGTTTTTGTGAGGGAGGGGGTAGGGTTTCTGAGTGTTGATGTCGTTGTCACTGTTTTTGTGAGGGAGGGGGTGGGGTTTCTGAGTGTGGATGTCATTGTCACTGTTTTTGTGAGGGATGGGTAGGGTTTCTGAGTGTTGATGTCATTGTCACTGTTTTTGTGAGGGATGGGTAGGGTTTCTGAGTGTTGATGTGATTGTCACTGTTTTTGTGAGGGAGGGGGTAGGGTTTCTGAGTGTTGATGTCATTGTCACTGTTTTTGTGAGGGAGGGGGTAGGGTTTCTGAGTGTTGATGTCATTGTCAATGTTTTTGTGAGGGAGGGGGTAGGGTTTCTGAGTGTTGATGTCATTGTCACTGTTTTTGTGAGGGAGGGGGTAGGGTTTCTGAGTGTTGATGTCATTGTCACTGTTTTTGTGAGGGAGGGGGTAGGGTTTCTGAGTGTTGATGTCATTGTCTGTTTTTGTGAGGGAGGGTGTAGGGTTTCTGAGTGTTGATGTCATTGTCACTGTTTTTGTGAGGGAGGGGGTAGGGCTTCTGAGTGTTGATGTCGTTGTCACTGTTTTTGTGAGGGAGGGGGTAGGGTTTCTGAGTGTTGATGTCATTGTCACTGTTTTTGTGAGGGATGGGTAGGGTTTCTGAGTGTTGATGTCATTGTCACTGTTTTTGTGAGGGAGGGGGTAGGGTTTCTGAGTTTTGATGTCATTGTCACTGTTTTTGTGAGGGAGGGGGTAGGGTTTCTGAGTGTTGATGTCATTGTCACTGTTTTTGTGAGGGAGGGGTTAGGGTTTCTGAGTGTTGATGTCATTGTCACTGTTTTTGTGAGGGAGGGGGTAGGGTTTCCGAGTTTTGATGTCATTGTCACTGTATTTGTGAGGGAGGGGGTAGGGTTTCTCAGTGTTGATGTCATTGTCACTGTTTTTGTGAGGGAGGGGGTAGGGTTTCTGGGTGTTGATGTCATTGTCACTGTTTTTGTGAGGGAGGGGGTAGGGTTTCTGAGTTTTGATGTCATTGTCACTGTTTTTGTGAGGGAGGGGGTAGGGTTTCTGAGTGTTGATGTCATTGTCACTGTATTTGTGAGGGAGGGGGTAGGGTTTCTGAGTGTTGATGTCATTGTCACTGTTTTTGTGAGGGTGGGGGTAGGGTTTCTGAGTGTTGATGTCTGTCACTGTTTTTGTGAGGGTGGGGGTAGGGTTTCTGAGTGTTGATGTCATTGTCACTGTTTTTGTGAGGGAGGGGGTAGGGTTTCTGAGTGTTGATGTCATTGTCACTGTTTTTGTGAGGGAGGGGGTAGGGTTTCTGAGTGTTGATGTCATTGTCACTGTTTTTGTGAGGGAGGGTGTAGGGTTTCTGAGTGTTGATGTCATTGTCACTGTTTTTGTGAGGGAGGGGGTAGGGTTTCTGAGTGTTGATGTCATTGTCACTGTTTTTGTGAGGGAGGGGGTAGGGTTTCTGAGTGTTGATGTCATTATCACTGTTTTTGTGAGGGAGGGGGTATGGTTTCTGAGTGTTGATGTCATTATCACTGTTTTTGTGAGGGAGTGAGTAGGGTTTCTGAGTGTTGATGTCATTGTCACTGTTTTTGTGAGGGAGGGGGTAGGGTTTCTGAGTTTTGATGTCATTGTCACTGTTTTTGTGAGGGAGGGGGTAGGGTTTCTGAGTGTTGATGTCATTATCACTGTTTTTGTGAGGGAGTGAGTAGGGTTTCTGAGTGTTGATGTCATTGTCACTGTTTTTGTGAGGGAGGGGGTAGGGTTTCTGAGTGTTGATGTGATTGTCACTGTTTTTGTGAGGGAGGGGGTAGGGTTTCTGAGTGTTGATGTCATTGTCACTGTTTTTGTGAGGGAGGGGGTAGGGTTTCTGAGTGTTGATGTCATTGTCACTGTTTTTTGAGGGAGGGGGTAGGGTTTCTGAGTGTTGATGTCATTGTCACTGTTTTTGTGAGGGAGGGGGTAGGGTTTCTGAGTGTTGATGTCATTGTCACTGTTTTTGTGAGGGAGGGGGTAGGGCTTCTGAGTGTTGATGTCGTTGTCACTGTTTTTGTGAGGGAGGGGGTAGGGTTTCTGAGTGTTGATGTCATTGTCACTGTTTTTGTGAGGGATGGGTAGGGTTTCTGAGTGTTGATGTCATTGTCACTGTTTTTGTGAGGGAGGGGGTAGGGTTTCTGAGTTTTGATGTCATTGTCACTGTTTTTGTGAGGGAGGGTGTGCGGTTTCTGAGTGTTGATGTCATTGTCACTGTTTTTGTGAGGGATGGGTAGGGTTTCTGAGTGTTGATGTCATTGTCACTGTTTTTGTGAGGGATGGGTAGGGTTTCTGAGTGTTGATGTCATTGTCACTGTTTTTGTGAGGGAAGGGGGTAGGGTTTCTGAGTTTTGATGTCATTGTCACTGTTTTTGTGAGGGAGGGGGTAGGGTTTCTGAGTGTTGATGTCATTGTCACTGTTTTTGTGAGGGAGGGGTTAGTGTTTCTGAGTGTTGATATCATTGTCACTGTTTTTGTGAGGGAGGGGGTAGGGTTTCTGGGTGTTGATGTCATTGTCACTGTTTTTGTGAGGGAGGGGGTAGGGTTTCTGAGTGTTGATGTCATTGTCACTGTTTTTGTGAGGGAGGGGGTAGGGTTTCTGAGTGTTGATGTCATTGTCACTGTTTTTGTGAGGGAGGGGTTAGTGTTTCTGAGTGTTGATATCATTGTCACTGTTTTTGTGAGGGAGGGGGTAGGGTTTCTGGGTGTTGATGTCATTGTCACTGTTTTTGTGAGGGAGGGGGTAGGGTTTCTGAGTGTTGATGTCATTGTCACTGTTTTTGTGAGGGAGGGTTTAGTGTTTCTGAGTGTTGATGTCATTGTCACTGATTTTGTGAGGGAGGGGGTAGGGTTTCTGGGTGTTGATGTCATTGTCACTGTTTTTGTGAGGGAGGGGGTAGGGTTTCTGAGTGTTGATGTCATTGTCACTGTTTTTGTGAGGGAGGGAGTAGGGTTTCTGAGTGTTGATGTCATTGTCAGTGTTTTTGTGAGGGAGGGGGTAGGGTTTCTGAGTTTTGATGTCATTGTCACTGTTTTTGTGAGGGAGGGGTTAGTGTTTCTGAGTGTTGATGTCATTGTCACTGTTTTTGTGAGGGAGGGGGTAGGGTTTCTGAGTGTTGATGTCATTGTCACTGTTTTTGTGAGGGAGGGTGTAGGGTTTCTGAGTGTTGATGTCATTGTCACTGTTTTTGTGAGGGAGGGGGTAGGGTTTCTGAGTGTTGATGTCATTGTCACTGTTTTTGTGAGGGAGGGGGTAGGGTTTCTGAGTGTTGATGTCATTGTCACTGTTTTTGTGAGGGAGGGGGTAGTGTTTCTGAGTGTTGATGTCATTGTCACTGTTTTTGTGAGGGAGGGTGTAGGGTTTCTGAGTGTTGATGTCATTGTCACTGTTTTTGTGAGGGAGGGGGTAGGGTTTCTGAGTGTTGATGTCATTGTCAATGTTTTTGTGAGGGAGGGGGTAGGGTTTCTGAGTGTTGATGTCATTGTCACTGTTTTTGTGAGGGAGGGGGTAGGGTTTCTGAGTGTTGATGTCATTGTCACTGTTTTTGTGAGGGAGGGGGTAGGGTTTCTGAGTGTTGATGTCATTGTCTGTTTTTGTGAGGGAGGGTGTAGGGTTTCTGAGTGTTGATGTCGTTGTCACTGTTTTTGTGAGGGAGGGGGTAGGGTTTCTGAGTGTTGATGTCATTGTCACTGTTTTTGTGAGGGATGGGTAGGGTTTCTGAGTGTTGATGTCATTGTCACTGTTTTTGTGAGGGAGGGGGTAGGGTTTCCGAGTTTTGATGTCATTGTCACTGTTTTTGTGAGGGACGGGGTAGGGTTTCTGTGTGTTGATGTCATTGTCACTATTTTTGTGAAGGAGGGTGTAGGGTTTTTGAGTTTTGATGTCATTGTCACTGTTTTTGTGAGAGAGGGGGTAGGGTTTCTGAGTGTTGATGTCATTGTTACTGTTTTTGTGAGGGAGGGGGTAGGGTTTCTGAGTGTTGATGTTATTGTCACTGTTTTTGTGTGGGAGGGGTAGGGTTTCTGAGTGTTGATGTCATTGTCACTGTTTTTGTGAGGGAGTCGGTAGGGTTTCTGAGTGTTGATGTCATTGTCACTGTTTTTGTGAGGGAGGGTGTAGGGTTTCTGAGTGTTGATGTCATTGTCACTGTTTTTGTGAGGGAGGGGGTAGGGTTTCTGAGTGTTGATGTCATTGTCACTGTTTTTGTGAGGGAGGGGGTAGGGTTTCTGAGTGTTGATGTCATTGTCACTGTTTTTGTGAGGGAGGGGGTAGGGTTTCTGAGTGTTGATGTCATTGTCACTGTTTTTGTGAGGGAGGGGGTAGGGTTTCTGAGTGTTGATGTCATTGTCACTGTTTTTGTGAGGGAGGGGGTAGGGTTTCTGAGTGTTGATGTCATTGTCACTGTTTTTGTGAGGGAGGGGGTAGGGTTTCTGTGTGTTGATGTCATTGTCACTGTTTTTGTGAGGGAGGGGGTATGGTTTCTGAGTTTTGATGTCATTGTCACTGTTTTTGTGAGGGAGGGGGTATGGTTTCTGAGTGTTGATGTCATTATCACTGTTTTTGTGAGGGAGTGGGTAGGGTTTCTGAGTGTTGATGTCATTGTCACTGTTTTTGTGAGGGAGGGGGTAGGGTTTCTGAGTGTTGATGTCATTGTCACTGTTTTTGTGAGTGAGGGTGTAGGGTTTCTGAGTTTTGATGTCATTGTCACTGTTTTTCGAGGGATGGGTAGGGTTTCTGAGTATTGATGTCATTGTCACTGTTTTTGTGAGGGAGGGGGTAGGGTTTCTGAGTGTTGATGTCATTGTCACTGTTTTTGTGAGGGAGGGGGTAGGGTTTCTGAGTGTTGATGTCATTGTCACTGTTTTTGTGAGGGAGGGTGTAGGGTTTCTGAGTGTTGATGTCATTGTCACTGTTTTTGTGAGGGAGGGGGTAGGGTTTCTGAGTGTTGATGTCATTGTCACTGTTTTTGTGAGGGAGGGGGTAGGGTTTCTGAGTGTTGATGTCATTGTCACTGTTTTTGTGAGCGAGGGGGTAGGGTTTCTGAGTGTTGATGTCATTGTCACTGTTTTTGTGAGGGAGGGTAGGGTTTCTGAGTGTTGATGTCATTGTCACTGTTTTTGTGAGGGAGGTGGTAGGGTTTCTGAGTGTTGATGTCATTGTCACTGTTTTTGTGAGGGAGTGGGTAGGGTTTCTGAGTGTTGATGTCATTGTCACTGTTTTTGTGAAGGAGGGGGTAGGGTTTTTGAGTTTTGATGTCATTGTCACTGTTTTTGTGAGAGAGGGGGTAGGGTTTCTGAGTGTTGATGTCATTGTCACTGTTTTTGTGAGGGAGGGGGTAGGGTTTCTGAGTGTTGATGTTATTGTCACTGTTTTTGTGTGGGAGGGGTAGGGTTTCTGAGTGTTGATGTCATTGTCACTGTTTTTGTGAGGGAGGGGGTAGGGTTTCTGAGTGTTGATGTCATTGTCACTGTTTTTGTGAGGGAGGGGGTAGGGTTTCTGAGTGTTGATGTCCTTGTCACTGTTTTTGTGATGGAGGGGGTAGGGTTTCTGAGTGTTGATGTCATTGTCACTGTTTTTGTGAGGGAGGGGGTAGGGTTTCTGAGTGTTGATGTCATTGTCACTGTTTTTGTGAGGGAGGGGGTAGGGTTTCTGAGCGTTGATGTCATTGTCACTGTTTTTGTGAGGGAGGGGGTAGGGTTTCTGAGTGTTGATGTCATTGTCACTGTTTTTGTGAGGGAGGGGGTATGGTTTCTGAGTTTTGATGTCATTGTTACTGTTTTTGTGAGGGAGGGGGTAGGGTTTCTGAGTGTTGATGTCATTGTCACTGTTTTTGTGAGGGAGGGGGTATTGTTTCTGAGTGTTGATGTCATTATCACTGTTTTTGTGAGGGAGTGGGTAGGGTTTCTGAGTGTTGATGTCATTGTCACTGTTTTTGTGAGGGAGGGGGTAGGGTTTCTGAGTGTTGATGTCATTGTCACTGTTTTTGTGAGGGAGGGTGTAGGGTTTCTGAGTGTTGATGTCATTGTCACTGTTTTTGTGAGTGAGGGTGTAGGGTTTCTGAGTTTTGATGTCATTGTCACTATTTTTGTGAGGGAGGGGTAGGGTTTCTGAGTTTTGATGTCATTGTCACTGTTTTTGTGAGGGAGGGGGTAGGGTTTCTGAGTTTTGATGTCATTGTCACTGTTTTTGTGAGGGAGGGGGTAGGGTTTCTGAGTGTTGATGTCATTGTCACTGTTTTTCGAGGGATGGGTAGGGTTTCTGAGTGTTGATGTCATTGTCACTGTTTTTGTGAGGGAGGGGGTAGGGTTTCCGAGTTTTGATGTCATTGTCACTGTTTTTGTGAGGGAAGAGGTAGGGTTTCCGAGTTTTGATGTGATTGTCACTGTTTTTGTGAGGGAGGGGGTAGGGTTTCTCAGTGTTGATGTCATTGTCACTGTTTTTGAGTGGGTAGGGTTTCTGGGTGTTGATGTCATTGTCACTGTTTTTGTGAGGGAGGGGGTAGGGTTTCTGAGGTGTTGATGTCATTGTCACTGTTTTTGTGAGGGAGGGTGTAGGGTTTCTGTGTGTTGATGTCATTGTCACTGTTTTTGTGAGGGAGTCGGTAGGGTTTCTGAGTGTTGATGTCATTGTCACTGTTCTTGTGAGGGAGTCGGTAGGGTTTCTGAGTGTTGATGTCATTGTCACTGTTTTTTGTGAGGGAGGGGGTAGGGTTTCTGAGTGTTGATGTCATTGTCACTGTTTTTGTGAGGGAGGGGGTAGGGTTTCTGAGTGTTGATGTCATTGTCACTGTTTTTGTGAGGGAGGGGGTAGGGTTTCTGAGTGTTGATGTCATTGTCACTGTTTTTGTGAGGGAGGGGGTAGGGTTTCTGAGTGTTGATGTCATTGTCACTGTTTTTGTGAGGAGGGTAGGGTTTCTGAGCGTTGATGTCATTGTCACTGTTTTTGTGAGGGAGGGGGTAGGGTTTCTGAGTGTTGATGTCATTGTCACTGTTTTTGTGAGGGAGGGGGTAGGGTTTCTGAGTGTTGATGTCATTGTCACTGTTTTTGTGAGGGAGGGTGTAGGGTTTCTGAGTGTTGATGTCATTGTCACTGTTTTTGTGAGGGAGGGGGTATGGTTTCTGAGTTTTGATGTCATTGTCACTGTTTTTGTGAGGGAGGGGGTAGGGTTTCTGAGTGTTGATGTCATTGTCACTGTTTTTGTGAGGGAGGGGTAGGGTTTCTGAGTGTTGATGTCATTGTCACTGTTTTTGTGAGGGAGGGGGTAGGGTTTCTGAGTGTTGATGTCATTATCACTGTTTTTGTGAGGGAGTGGGTAGGGTTTCTGAGTGTTGATGTCATTGTCACTGTTTTTGTGAGGGAGGGGGTAGGGTTTCTGAGTGTTGATGACATTGTCACTGTTTTTGTGAGGGAGTGGGTAGGGTTTCTGAGTGTTGATGTCATTGTCACTGTTTTTGTGAGGGAGGGGGTAGGGTTTCTGAGTGTTGATGTGATTGTCACTGTTTTTGTGAGGGAGGGGGTAGGGTTTCTGAGTGTTGATGTCATTGTCACTGTTTTTGTGAGGGAGGGGGTAGGGTTTCTGAGTGTTGATGTCATTGTCAATGTTTTTGTGAGGGAGGGGGTAGGGTTTCTGAGTGTTGATGTCATTGTCACTGTTTTTCTGAGGGAGGGGGTAGGGTTTCTGAGTGTTGATGTCATTGTCACTGTTTTTGTGAGGGAGGGGGTAGGGTTTCTGAGTGTTGATGTCATTGTCTGTTTTTGTGAGGGAGGGTGTAGGGTTTCTGAGTGTTGATGTCATTGTCAATGTTTTTGTGAGGGAGGGGGGTAGCGCTTCTGAGTGTTGATGTCGTTGTCACTGTTTTTGTGAGGGAGGGGGTAGGGTTTCTGCGTGTTGATGTCATTGTCACTGTTTTTGTGAGGGATGGGTAGGGTTTCTGAGTGTTGATGTCATTGTCACTGTTTTTGTGAGGGAGGGGGTAGGGTTTCTGAGTGTTGATGTCATTGTCACTGTTTTTGTGAGGGAGGGGTTAGGGTTTCTGAGTGTTGATGTCATTATCACTGTTTTTGTGAGGGAGGGGGTAGGGTTTCTGAGTTTTGATGTCATTGTCACTGTTTTTGTGAGGGAGGGGTTAGTGTTTCTGAGTGTTGATGTCATTGTCACTGTTTTTGTGAGGGAGTCGGTAGGGTTTCTGAGTGTTGATGTCATTGTCACTGTTCTTGTGAGGGAGTCGGTAGGGTTTCTGAGTGTTGATGTCATTGTCACTGTTTTTGTGAGGGAGGGGGTAGGGTTTCTGAGTGTTGATGTCATTGTCACTGTTTTTGTGAGGGAGGGGGTAGGGTTTCTGAGTGTTGATGTCATTGTCACGGTTTTTGTGAGGGAGGGGGTAGGGTTTCTGAGTGTTGATGTCATTGTCACTGTTTTTGTGAGGGAGGGGGTAGGGTTTCTGAGTGTTGATGTCATTGTCACTGTTTTTGTGAGGGAGGGGGTAGGGTTTCTGAGTGTTGATGTCATTGTCACTGTTTTTGTGAGGGATGGGTAGGGTTTCTGAGTGTTGATGTCATTGTCACTGTTTTTGTGAGGGAGGGGGTAGGGTTTCTGAGTGTTGATGTCATTGTCACTGTTTTTGTGAGGGAGGGGGTAGGGTTTCTGAGTGTTGATGTCATTGTCACTGTTTTTGTGAGGGAGGGGGTAGGGTTTCTGAGTGTTGATGTCATTGTCACTGTTTTTGTGAGGGAGGGGGTAGGGTTTCTGAGTGTTGATGTCATTGTCACTGTTTTTGTGAGGGAGGGGGTATGGTTTCTGAGTTTTGATGTCATTGTCACTGTTTTTGTGAAGGAGGGGGTAGGGTTTCTGAGTGTTGATGTCATTGTCACTGTTTTTGTGAGGGAGGGGTAGGGTTTCTGAGTGATGATGTCATTGTCACTGTTTTTGTGAGGGAGGGGGTAGGGTTTCTGAGTGTTGATGTCATTATCACTGTTTTTGTGAGGGAGTGGGTAGGGATTCTGAGTGTTGATGTCATTGTCACTGTTTTTGTGAGGGAGGGGGTATGGTTTCTGAGTGTTGATGTCATTATCACTGTTTTTGTGAGGGAGGGGGTAGGGTTTCTGAGTGTTGATGTGATTGTCACTGTTTTTGTGAGGGAGGGGGTAGGGTTTCTGAGTGTTGATGTCATTGTCACTGTTTTTGTGAGGGAGGGGGTAGGGTTTCTGAGTGTTGATGTCATTGTCACTGTTTTTGTGAGTGAGGGGGTAGGGTTTCTGAGTGTTGATGTCATTGTCACTGTTTTTCTGAGGGAGGGGGTAGGGTTTCTGGGGAAGTGTGTTGATGTCATTGTCACTGTTTTTCTGAGGGAGGGGGTAGGGTTTCTGAGTCTTGATGTCATTGTCACTGTTTTTGTGAGGGAGGGGGTAGGGTTTCTGAGTGTTGATGTCATTGTCACTGTTTTTGTGAGGGAGGGGGTAGGGTTTCTGTGTGTTGATGTCATTGTCACTGTTTTTGTGAGGGAGGGGGTATGGTTTCTGAGTTTTGATGTCATTGTCACTGTTTTTGTGAGGGAGGGGGTATGGTTTCTGAGTGTTGATGTCATTATCACTGTTTTTGTGAGGGAGTGGGTAGGGTTTCTGAGTGTTGATGTCATTGTCACTGTTTTTGTGAGGGAGGGGGTAGGGTTTCTGAGTGTTGATGTCATTGTCACTGTTTTTGTGAGGGAGGGTGTAGGGTTTCTGAGTGTTGATGTCATTGTCACTGTTTTTGTGAGTGAGGGTGTAGGGTTTCTGAGTTTTGATGTCATTGTCACTGTTTTTCGAGGGATGGGTAGGGTTTCTGAGTATTGATGTCATTGTCACTGTTTTTGTGAGGGAGGGGGTAGGGTTTCTGAGTGTTGATGTCATTGTCACTGTTTTTGTGAGGGAGGGGGTAGGGTTTCTGAGTGTTGATGTCATTGTCACTGTTTTTGTGAGGGAGGGTGTAGGGTTTCTGAGTGTTGATGTCATTGTCACTGTTTTTGTGAGGGAGGGGGTAGGGTTTCTGAGTGTTGATGTCATTGTCACTGTTTTTGTGAGGGAGGGGGTAGGGTTTCTGAGTGTTGATGTCATTGTCACTGTTTTTGTGAGCGAGGGGGTAGGGTTTCTGAGTGTTGATGTCATTGTCACTGTTTTTGTGAGGGAGGGTAGGGTTTCTGAGTGTTGATGTCATTGTCACTGTTTTTGTGAGGGAGGTGGTAGGGTTTCTGAGTGTTGATGTCATTGTCACTGTTTTTGTGAGGGAGTGGGTAGGGTTTCTGAGTGTTGATGTCATTGTCACTGTTTTTGTGAAGGAGGGGGTAGGGTTTTTGAGTTTTGATGTCATTGTCACTGTTTTTGTGAGAGAGGGGGTAGGGTTTCTGAGTGTTGATGTCATTGTCACTGTTTTTGTGAGGGAGGGGGTAGGGTTTCTGAGTGTTGATGTTATTGTCACTGTTTTTGTGTGGGAGGGGTAGGGTTTCTGAGTGTTGATGTCATTGTCACTGTTTTTGTGAGGGAGGGGGTAGGGTTTCTGAGTGTTGATGTCATTGTCACTGTTTTTGTGAGGGAGGGGGTAGGGTTTCTGAGTGTTGATGTCCTTGTCACTGTTTTTGTGATGGAGGGGGTAGGGTTTCTGAGTGTTGATGTCATTGTCACTGTTTTTGTGAGGGAGGGGGTAGGGTTTCTGAGTGTTGATGTCATTGTCACTGTTTTTGTGAGGGAGGGGGTAGGGTTTCTGAGTGTTGATGTCATTGTCACTGTTTTTGTGAGGGAGGGGGTAGGGTTTCTGAGTGTTGATGTCATTGTCACTGTTTTTGTGAGGGAGGGGGTATGGTTTCTGAGTTTTGATGTCATTGTTACTGTTTTTGTGAGGGAGGGGGTAGGGTTTCTGAGTGTTGATGTCATTGTCACTGTTTTTGTGAGGGAGGGGGTATTGTTTCTGAGTGTTGATGTCATTATCACTGTTTTTGTGAGGGAGTGGGTAGGGTTTCTGAGTGTTGATGTCATTGTCACTGTTTTTGTGAGGGAGGGGGTAGGGTTTCTGAGTGTTGATGTCATTGTCACTGTTTTTGTGAGGGAGGGTGTAGGGTTTCTGAGTGTTGATGTCATTGTCACTGTTTTTGTGAGTGAGGGTGTAGGGTTTCTGAGTTTTGATGTCATTGTCACTATTTTTGTGAGGGAGGGGTAGGGTTTCTGAGTTTTGATGTCATTGTCACTGTTTTTGTGAGGGAGGGGGTAGGGTTTCTGAGTTTTGATGTCATTGTCACTGTTTTTGTGAGGGAGGGGGTAGGGTTTCTGAGTGTTGATGTCATTGTCACTGTTTTTCGAGGGATGGGTAGGGTTTCTGAGTGTTGATGTCATTGTCACTGTTTTTGTGAGGGAGGGGGTAGGGTTTCCGAGTTTTGATGTCATTGTCACTGTTTTTGTGAGGGAAGAGGTAGGGTTTCCGAGTTTTGATGTGATTGTCACTGTTTTTGTGAGGGAGGGGGTAGGGTTTCTCAGTGTTGATGTCATTGTCACTGTTTTTGTGAGGGAGTGGGTAGGGTTTCTGGGTGTTGATGTCATTGTCACTGTTTTTGTGAGGGAGGGGGTAGGGTTTCTGAGTGTTGATGTCATTGTCACTGTTTTTGTGAGGGAGGGTGTAGGGTTTCTGTGTGTTGATGTCATTGTCACTGTTTTTGTGAGGGAGTCGGTAGGGTTTCTGAGTGTTGATGTCATTGTCACTGTTCTTGTGAGGGAGTCGGTAGGGTTTCTGAGTGTTGATGTCATTGTCACTGTTTTTGTGAGGGAGGGGGTAGGGTTTCTGAGTGTTGATGTCATTGTCACTGTTTTTGTGAGGGAGGGGGTAGGGTTTCTGAGTGTTGATGTCATTGTCACTGTTTTTGTGAGGGAGGGGGTAGGGTTTCTGAGTGTTGATGTCATTGTCACTGTTTTTGTGAGGGAGGGGGTAGGGTTTCTGAGTGTTGATGTCATTGTCACTGTTTTTGTGAGGGAGGATGTAGGGTTTCTGAGCGTTGATGTCATTGTCACTGTTTTTGTGAGGGAGGGGGTAGGGTTTCTGAGTGTTGATGTCATTGTCACTGTTTTTGTGAGGGAGGGGGTAGGGTTTCTGAGTGTTGATGTCATTGTCACTGTTTTTGTGAGGGAGGGTGTAGGGTTTCTGAGTGTTGATGTCATTGTCACTGTTTTTGTGAGGGAGGGGGTATGGTTTCTGAGTTTTGATGTCATTGTCACTGTTTTTGTGAGGGAGGGGGTAGGGTTTCTGAGTGTTGATGTCATTGTCACTGTTTTTGTGAGGGAGGGGTAGGGTTTCTGAGTGTTGATGTCATTGTCACTGTTTTTGTGAGGGAGGGGGTAGGGTTTCTGAGTGTTGATGTCATTATCACTGTTTTTGTGAGGGAGTGGGTAGGGTTTCTGAGTGTTGATGTCATTGTCACTGTTTTTGTGAGGGAGGGGGTAGGGTTTCTGAGTGTTGATGACATTGTCACTGTTTTTGTGAGGGAGTGGGTAGGGTTTCTGAGTGTTGATGTCATTGTCACTGTTTTTGTGAGGGAGGGGGTAGGGTTTCTGAGTGTTGATGTGATTGTCACTGTTTTTGTGAGGGAGGGGGTAGGGTTTCTGAGTGTTGATGTCATTGTCACTGTTTTTGTGAGGGAGGGGGTAGGGTTTCTGAGTGTTGATGTCATTGTCAATGTTTTTGTGAGGGAGGGGGTAGGGTTTCTGAGTGTTGATGTCATTGTCACTGTTTTTCTGAGGGAGGGGGTAGGGTTTCTGAGTGTTGATGTCATTGTCACTGTTTTTGTGAGGGAGGGGGTAGGGTTTCTGAGTGTTGATGTCATTGTCTGTTTTTGTGAGGGAGGGTGTAGGGTTTCTGAGTGTTGATGTCATTGTCAATGTTTTTGTGAGGGAGGGGGTAGCGCTTCTGAGTGTTGATGTCGTTGTCACTGTTTTTGTGAGGGAGGGGGTAGGGTTTCTGCGTGTTGATGTCATTGTCACTGTTTTTGTGAGGGAGGGGGTAGGGTTTCTGAGTGTTGATGTCATTGTCACTGTTTTTGTGAGGGAGGGGGTAGGGTTTCCGAGTTTTGATGTCATTGTCACTGTTTTTGTGAGGGAGGGGTAGGGTTTCTGGGTGTTGATGTCATTGTCACTGTTTTTGTGAGGGAGGGGGTAGGGTTTCTGAGTGTTGATGTCATTGTCACTGTTTTTGTGAGGGAGTCGGTAGGGTTTCTGAGTGTTGATGTCATTGTCACTGTTTTTGTGAGGGAGGGGGTAGGGTTTCTGAGTGTTGATGTCATTGTCACTGTTCTTGTGAGGGAGTCGGTAGGGTTTCTGAGTGTTGATGTCATTGTCACTGTTTTTGTGAGGGAGGGGGTAGGGTTTCTGAGTGTTGATGTCATTGTCACTGTTTTTGTGAGGGAGGGGGTAGGGTTTCTGAGTGTTGATGTCATTGTCACGGTTTTTGTGAGGGAGGGGGTAGGGTTTCTGAGTGTTGATGTCATTGTCACTGTTTTTGTGAGGGAGGGGGTAGGGTTTCTGAGTGTTGATGTCATTGTCACTGTTTTTGTGAGGGAGGGGGTAGGGTTTCTGAGTGTTGATGTCATTGTCACTGTTTTTGTGAGGGATGGGTAGGGTTTCTGAGTGTTGATGTCATTGTCACTGTTTTTGTGAGGGAGGGGGTAGGGTTTCTGAGTGTTGATGTCATTGTCACTGTTTTTGTGAGGGAGGGGGTAGGGTTTCTGAGTGTTGATGTCATTGTCACTGTTTTTGTGAGGGAGGGGGTAGGGTTTCTGAGTGTTGATGTCATTGTCACTGTTTTTGTGAGGGAGGGGGTAGGGTTTCTGAGTGTTGATGTCATTGTCACTGTTTTTGTGAGGGAGGGGGTATGGTTTCTGAGTTTTGATGTCATTGTCACTGTTTTTGTGAAGGAGGGGGTAGGGTTTCTGAGTGTTGATGTCATTGTCACTGTTTTTGTGAGGGAGGGGGTAGGGTTTCTGAGTGTTGATGTCATTATCACTGTTTTTGTGAGGGAGTGGGTAGGGATTCTGAGTGTTGATGTCATTGTCACTGTTTTTGTGAGGGAGGGGGTATGGTTTCTGAGTGTTGATGTCATTATCACTGTTTTTGTGAGGGAGGGGGTAGGGTTTCTGAGTGTTGATGTGATTGTCACTGTTTTTGTGAGGGAGGGGGTAGGGTTTCTGAGTGTTGATGTCATTGTCACTGTTTTTGTGAGGGAGGGGGTAGGGTTTCTGAGTGTTGATGTCATTGTCAATGTTTTTGTGAGGGAGGGGGTAGGGTTTCTGAGTGTTGATGTCATTGTCACTGTTTTTCTGAGGGTGGGGGTAGGGTTTCTGAGTGTTGATGTCATTGTCACTGTTTTTCTGAGGGAGGGGGTAGGGTTTCTGAGTGTTGATGTCATTGTCACTGTTTTTCTGAGGGAGGGTGTAGGGTTTCTGAGTGTTGATGTCATTGTCACTGTTTTTCTGAGGGAGGGGGTAGGCTTTCTGAGTGTTGATGTCATTGTCACTGTTTTTGTGAGGGAGGGGGTAGGGTTTCTGAGTGTTGATGTCATTGTCACTGTTTTTGTGAGGGAGGGGGTAGGGTTTCTGAGTGCTGATGTCATTGTCACTGTTTTTGTGAGGGAGGGGGTAGGGTTTCTGAGTGTTGATGTCATTGTCACTGTTTTTCTGAGGGAGGGGGTAGGGTTTCTGAGTGTTGATGTCATTGTCACTGTTTTTGTGAGGGAGGGTGTAGGGTTTCTGAGTGTTGATGTCATTGTCACTGTTTTTGTGAGGGAGGGGGTAGGGTTTCTGAGTGTTGATGTCATTGTCACTGTTTTTGTGAGGGAGGGGGTAGGGTTTCTGAGTGTTGATGTCATTGTCACTGTTTTTGTGAGGGAGGGGGTAGGGTTTCTGAGTGTTGATGTCATTGTCACTGTTTTTCTGAGGGAGGGGGTAGGGTTTCTGAGTGTTGATGTCATTGTCACTGTTTTTCTGAGGGAGGGGGTAGGGTTTCTGAGTGTTGATGTCATTGTCACTGTTTTTGTGAGGGCGGGGGTAGGGTTTCTGAGTGTTGACGTCATTGTCTGTTTTTGTGAGGGAGGGGGTAGGGTTTCTGAGTGTTGATGTCATTGTCACTGTTTTT
This sequence comes from Hypanus sabinus, assembly GCF_030144855.1. Taxonomy (NCBI): domain Eukaryota; kingdom Metazoa; phylum Chordata; class Chondrichthyes; order Myliobatiformes; family Dasyatidae; genus Hypanus; species Hypanus sabinus. The sequence continues at coordinate 50,995 of NW_026780081.1, forward strand.
GTGAGGGAGGGGGTAGGGCTTCTGAGTGTTGATGTCGTTGTCACTGTTTTTGTGAGGGAGGGGGTAGGGTTTCTGAGTGTTGATGTCATTGTCACTGTTTTTGTGAGGGATGGGTAGGGTTTCTGAGTGTTGATGTCATTGTCACTGTTTTTGTGAGGGAGGGGGTAGGGTTTCCGAGTTTTGATGTCATTGTCACTGTTTTTGTGAGGGACGGGGTAGGGTTTTGTGTGTTGATGTCATTGTCACTATTTTTGTGAAGGAGGGGGTAGGGTTTTTGAGTTTTGATGTTATTGTCACTGTTTTTGTGAGGGAGGGGGTAGGGTTTCTGAGTGTTGATGTCATTGTCACTGTTTTTGTGAGGGAGGGGGTAGGGTTTCTGAGTGTTGATGTCATTGTCACTGTTTTTGTGAGGGAGGGGGTAGGGTTTCTGAGTGTTGATGTCATTGTCACTGTTTTTGTGAGGGAGGGGGTAGGGTTTCTGAGTGTTGATGTCATTGTCACTGTTTTTGTGAGGGAGGGGGTAGGGTTTCTGAGTGTTGATGTCATTGTCACTGTTTTTGTGAGGGAGGGGGTAGGGTTTCTGAGTGTTGATGTCATTGTCACTGTTTTTGTGAGGGAGGGGGTAGGGTTTCTGTGTGTTGATGTCATTGTCACTGTTTTTGTGAGGGAGGGGGTAGGGTTTCTGAGTGTTGATGTCATTGTCACTGTTTTTGTGAGGGAGGGTGTAGGGTTTCTGAGTGTTGATGTCATTGTCACTGTTTTTGTGAGGGAGGGTGTAGGGTTTCTGAGTGTTGATGTCATTGTCACTGTTTTTGTGATGGAGGTGGTAGGGTTTCTGAGTGTTTATGTCATTGTCACTGTTTTTGTGAGGGAGGGGTAGGGTTTCTGAGTGTTGATGTCATTGTCACTGTTTTTGTGAGGGAGTCGGTAGGGTTTCTGAGTGTTGATGTCATTGTCACTGTTTTTGTGAGGGAGGGTGTAGGGTTTCTGAGTGTTGATGTCATTGTCACTGTTTTTGTGAGGGAGGGGGTAGGGTTTCTGAGTGTTGATGTCATTGTCACTGTTTTTGTGAGGGAGGGGGTAGGGTTTCTGAGTGTTGATGTCATTGTCACTGTTTTTGTGAGGGAGGGGGTAGGGTTTCTGAGTGTTGATGTCATTGTCACTGTTTTTGTGAGGGAGGGGGTAGGGTTTCTGAGTGTTGATGTCATTGTCACTGTTTTTGTGAGGGAGGGGGTAGGGTTTCTGAGTGTTGATGTCATTGTCACTGTTTTTGTGAGGGAGGGGGTAGGGTTTCTGTGTGTTGATGTCATTGTCACTGTTTTTGTGAGGGAGGGGGTAGGGTTTCTGAGTGTTGATGTCATTGTCACTGTTTTTGTGAGGGAGGGTGTAGGGTTTCTGAGTGTTGATGTCATTGTCACTGTTTTTGTGAGGGAGGGTGTAGGGTTTCTGAGTGTTGATGTCATTGTCACTGTTTTTGTGATGGAGGTGGTAGGGTTTCTGAGTGTTTATGTCATTGTCACTGTTTTTGTGAGGGAGGGGTAGGGTTTCTGAGTGTTGATGTCATTGTCACTGTTTTTGTGAGGGAGTCGGTAGGGTTTCTGAGTGTTGATGTCATTGTCACTGTTTTTGTGAGGGAGGGTGTAGGGTTTCTGAGTGTTGATGTCATTGTCACTGTTTTTGTGAGGGAGGGGGTAGGGTTTCTGAGTGTTGATGTCATTGTCACTGTTTTTGTGAGGGAGGGGGTAGGGTTTCTGAGTGTTGATGTCATTGTCACTGTTTTTGTGAGGGAGGGGGTAGGGTTTCTGAGTGTTGATGTCATTGTCACTGTTTTTGTGAGGGAGGGGGTAGGGTTTCTGAGTGTTGATGTCATTGTCACTGTTTTTCGAGGGATGGGTAGGGTTTCTGAGTATTGATGTCATTGTCACTGTTTTTGTGAGGGAGGGGGTAGGGTTTCTGAGTCTTGATGTCATTGTCACTGTTTTTGTGAGGGAGGGGGTAGGGTTTCTGAGTGTTGATGTCATTGTCACTGTTTTTGTGAGTGAGGGGGTAGGGTTTCTGAGTGTTGATGTCATTGTCACTGTTTTTGTGAGGGAGGGGGTAGGGTTTCTGAGTGTTGATGTCATTGTCACTGTTTTTGTGAGGGAGGGGGTAGGGTTTCTGAGTGTTGATGACATTGTCACTGTTTTTGTGAGGGAGGGGGTAGGGTTTCTGAGTGTTGATGTCATTGTCACTGCTTTGTGAGGGAGGGTGTAGGGTTTCTGAGTGTTGATGTCAGTGTCACTGTTTTTGTGAGGGTGGGGGTAGGGTTTCTGAGTGTTGATGTCATTGTCACTATTTTTGTGAGGGAGGGGGTAGGGTTTTTGAGTTTTGATGTTATTGTCACTGTTTTTGTGAGGGAGGGGGTAGGGTTTCTGAGTGTTGATGTCATTGTCACTGTTTTTGTGAGGGAGGGGGTAGGGTTTCTGAGTGTTGATGTTATTGTCACTGTTTTTGTGTGAGAGGGGTAGGGTTTCTGAGTTTTGATGTCATTCTCACTGTTTCTGTGAGGGAGGGGGTAGGGTTTCTGAGTGTTGATGTCATTGTCACTGTTTTTGTGAGGGACGGGGTAGGGTTTCTGAGTGTTGATGTCATTGTCACTGTTTTTGTGAGGGAGGGGGTAGGGTTTCTGAGTTTTGATGTCATTGTCACTGTTTTTGTGAGGGAGGAGGTAGGGTTTCTGGGTGTTGATGTCATTGTCACTGTTTTTGTAAGGGAGGGGGTAGGGTTTCTGAGTGTTGATGTCACTCTCACTGTTTCTGTGAGGGAGGGGGTAGGGTTTCTGAGTTTTGATGTCATTGTCACTGTTTTTGTGAGGGAGGGGGTAGGGTTTCTGAGTGTTGATGTCATTGTCACTGTTTTTGTGAGGGAGGGGGTAGGGTTTCTGAGTGTTGATGTCATTGTCACTGTTTTTCTGAGGGAGGAGGTAGGGTTTCTGAGTTTTGATGTCATTGTCACTGTTTTTGTGAGGGAGGGGGTAGTGTTTCTGAGTTTTGATGTCATTGTCACTGTTTTTGTGAGGGAGGGGGTAGGGTTTCTGAGTTTTGATGTCATTGTCACTGTTTTTGTGAGGGAGGTAGTAGGTTTTCTGAGTGTTGATGTCATTGTCACTGTTTTTCGAGGGATGGGTAGGGTTTCTGAGTATTGATGTCATTGTCACTGTTTTTGTGAGGGAGGGGGTAGGGTTTCTGAGTCTTGATGTCATTGTCACTGTTTTTGTGAGGGAGGGGGTAGGGTTTCTGTGTGTTGATGTCATTGTCACTGTTTTTGTGAGGGAGGGCGTAGGGTTTCTGAGTGTTGATGTCATTGTCACTGTTTTTGTGAGGGAGGGGTAGGGTTTCTGAGTGTTGATGTCATTGTCACTATTTCTGTGAGGGAGGGGGTAGGGTTTCTGAGTTTTGATGTCATTGTCACTGTTTTTGTGAGGGAGGGGGTAGGGTTTCTGGGTGTTGATGTCATTGTCACTGTTTTTGTAAGGGAGGGGGTAGGGTTTCTGAGTGTTGATGTCATTGTCACTGTTTTTGTAAGGGAGGGGGTAGGGTTTCTGAGTGTTGATGTCACTCTCACTGTTTCTGTGAGGGAGGGGGTAGGGTTTCTGAGTGTTGATGTCATTGTCACTGTTTTTGTGAGGGAGGGGGTAGGGTTTCTGAGTGTTGATGTCATTGTCACTGTTTTTGTGAGGGAGGGGGTAGGGTTTCTGAGTGTTGATGTCATTGTCACTGTTTTTCTGAGGGAGGAGGTAGGGTTTCTGAGTTTTGATGTCATTGTCACTGTTTTTGTGAGGGATGGGTAGGGTTTCTGAGTATTGATGTCATTGTCACTGTATTTGTGAGGGAGGGTGTAGGGTTTCTGAGTTTTGATGTCATTGTCACTGTTTTTGTGAGGGAGGGGGTAGGGTTTCTGAGTTTTGATGTCATTGTCACTGTTTTTGTGAGGGAGGGGGTAGGGTTTCTGAGTGTTGATGTCATTGTCACTGTTTTTGTGAGGGAGGGGGTAGGGTTTCTGAGTGTTGATGTCATTGTCACTGTTTTTGTGAGGGAGGGGGTAGGGTTTCTGAGTGTTGATGTCATTGTCACTGTTTTTGTGAGGGAGGGGGTAGGGTTTCTGAGTGTTGATGTCATTGTCACTGTTTTTGTGAGGGAGGGGGTAGGGTTTCTGTGTGTTGATGTCATTGTCACTGTTTTTGTGAGGGAGGGGGTAGGGTTTCTGAGTGTTGATGTCATTGTCACTGTTTTTGTGAGGGAGGGTGTAGGGTTTCTGAGTGTTGATGTCATTGTCACTGTTTTTGTGAGGGAGGGTGTAGGGTTTCTGAGTGTTGATGTCATTGTCACTGTTTTTGTGATGGAGGTGGTAGGGTTTCTGAGTGTTTATGTCATTGTCACTGTTTTTGTGAGGGAGGGGTAGGGTTTCTGAGTGTTGATGTCATTGTCACTGTTTTTGTGATGGAGGTGGTAGGGTTTCTGAGTGTTTATGTCATTGTCACTGTTTTTGTGAGGGAGGGGTAGGGTTTCTGAGTATTGATGTCATTGTCACTGTTTTTGTGAGGGAGGGGGTAGGGTTTCTGAGTCTTGATGTCATTGTCACTGTTTTTGTGAGGGAGGGGGTAGGGTTTCTGAGTTTTGATGTCATTGTCACTGTTTTTGTGAGGGAGGGGGTAGGGTTTCTGAGTTTTGATGTCATTGTCACTGTTTTTGTGAGGGAGGGGGTAGGGTTTCTGAGTGTTGATGACATTGTCACTGTTTTTGTGAGGGAGGGGGTAGGGTTTCTGAGTGTTGATGTCATTGTCACTGTTTTTGTGAGGGAGGGGGTAGGGTTTCTG